>NC_084599.1:41304936-41409426 GCF_033807715.1 Cololabis saira
AGACATTTTTGAGTCAGTGAAAAGAGGTGAAAGTATGAACCACAATTACCAGATAAGAACAAGGCATTTTGAAGCCGGGGGAAAAGCTTAAAGGCAGCCAGCTGAGTTTGTGTGTTGGAAGCAATGTGAAAGAATTATTATCAGGGATGTGACTCTGACTGAGTCAAAGCTCTGATCTCATTGCTCTCAAGGTGAGGTTCTGTTTTTCTGTTTTCATACACTCACAACGACATACATCCTTTTCTCAGACAACCGTTTGCAGATGTTTTCAGCTCAACCACAGCTTTTCTTCCAGCTGTCAGAGCTGAAGATTGATTGTGCATTTTAATGTAATTCTCCATCTTTGTTTTCATTCTGAAGTCAGACATCAAAAGCAAAGACAGTACACAACAGTGACAGTGATCTGCTTTGACTTATCAGATTGAGCAAGACCTCTCTTTGTAGAAGCTCAGTGCCGGAGAAAAAACACATTCAGTCATCCATTTGACCCACTTTCCCCAATCTCTGTACTTCATTTTGAGACTAAAGTCCTTGTATGATTGATGGACCCATCAATGGTCAAGTGGACTCTTGCAACGTCTCCTCCAGGCATCTATTTTCTGTGCTAATTGGTACATTTGATTCCACAAAATCACCTACAATAAATCTTCAAGCAGCCCCCTTTTTGAGGACAAAGCCAGCTCCGATTGAAGAGCAGGTCATTACTGTAGCATCCACCAGCTCTGTGCTGACTTTAGTCTAGAAATGAAACTAATGGTGCTTTTAAACCAGCACCTACTCAGCTCTACTCATCTCAGCTCAGTCTGGTTTCTTTTCCACTACAATTCAGCACCTGGAGCAGAAGTAGGAGGTTGGAGTGAAGCTGCTGTGACGTATTTGATTGTGTGATCTAAACGAAGAAGACAACAACACTAAAGATGTAGAACCTGGAGGAGATGATAGATGTGCTGCTGGGTCTGTGGCTTTTTTGATATCAAGTTAAAAAATTTAGAGGGAGAGAAGCTTCAAGTGGCAACGCTTTTTATAATTCATTTTATTTTGAGGCGCCTTTCACGACACCCAAGGTCACCTTACAGAATAAAAACACAAGAAATACAAATAAACATCCATACAAGCAACAATACAAATAATATAACAGTAGACAAACAAACTGGTGGGAAGTAGTGCGTGATGTCCGGTTATAGTGAATGGGCAAGTTTGAACAGGTGGGTTTTGAGTTGCGTTTTGAATGTGGTGATGGAGTCTATTTGTCTTATGTATGGGGGGAGGGAGTTCCAGAGTCTGGGTGCCGAGCAGCTGAAAGCTCGGGCACCCATGGTGCTAAGGTGTGAGGTGGGAGTGTAAAGGAGTCCAGCAGAGGTTGAGTGGAGGGTGCGGGAGGGGGTGTAATCTTGCATTAATCTTTATTGTTCGTTTGTTTGTCTCGGCCGCTGAAAGTCAGCGAAGTCAGTGAAGTCGGACAGGCTTCTTCGGCTGTATTTGACGGTGCCCATGTCAAACCGGCACTCTCTGTGTACTTGCATTCGGGGGTAATGAGAGCATGCTGTGTGCCGGCCAATCACAAATCTACCGGGGGCCTTTACACTCCTGTTTCTAGGTAGAGCAGACCCGGCGGGAGAAAGACATTCCTAAACATAAGAAAAATCATAATTCAGTAAAAGCCATTAGTTCTTACTTTTTTTTTTTTTTTTTTTTAAATAATAAAGGCTTATTATTATTATTTTATGACCATTATTACTATTTAATTCCTTGTCAGTTCAGAAAATTGTTTTGCAAATATCTTGTTTAATAGATTCATTCATTTGCAAAGCAAAATGCCTAATGTTAATGAGGGTTTTAGTAACGGCCTACTCTAAATGTTGTGTACTTTATTGTAAAGTGTTACCAGGGTTTCTCTGCAACAAGGTTCCCTTTCAGCACCGCGGACAGCGCCGCGTTGCAGCACGGCGCTGTCCGCGGTGCTGAACTGGACGACGCCGGAGAGGCAACTGAAAAGTCATTTCTGTCTCTATTAAGATCTGTTATAGCGCCACCCTGTGGTGCAAACAAGCACGCACGCACGCACATGTCACATCCTGACTCAGACGTCTGACTACCAACCCCACGACCAATCGGTGGCCTGTAGTGTGATGACATCACAGCCCGACTCAGCCGCTTACAACCTCGGCAGAATAGATACAGAAAAGTATCTACTCAGCACGTTAGACCCCTAGTAGGAAAGAACCAAACCGAGGCGAGTTGAGTCGTGCTGAGTAGATACTA
The DNA here is from genome assembly GCF_033807715.1 of Cololabis saira. Classification (NCBI taxonomy): domain Eukaryota; kingdom Metazoa; phylum Chordata; class Actinopteri; order Beloniformes; family Belonidae; genus Cololabis; species Cololabis saira. The sequence goes on from NC_084599.1 coordinate 41,307,199, forward strand.
GTGGAAAAGCGCCATAAGCGTAAGGGTAAAGTATGTGCTACTGAAACTAAAGGAGTTCTTCTTAGCCGGTGTTTCCTTATTTAGCTTCACTCACAGAATCAGGTCATATCCACCTGCCCCCCTCCTTTTCTCTCCTGTACATGTCTGCAGGCCAGAGCTTCAAGAGCTGCATGCTGACCTGCAGTCCCCCGTCCTGATCATCCCACTGCTGCTTCCACCTGTCTGTATGGATGTCTGTAGATGCCTTGCTGACATCCTGACCCCCCCCCCCCCCCCCCCCCCGTCTGGCCACCTCAGTGTCTGCTATCTACACCTGTTTATATAGTGGTATCTGTAGTCCACCAACTAACCAGGTATCAATAACATGTACGGTACATAGAACAATTTTTTTCTCCAGTTAACGGATATTGACTACCGATATAATTTGTACCACTGACAATATTTCATTTTCATTTTATTCTTTATTTCATTCAAAAAATAAAACAAACAATTCAATACAAATACAAACACAAATCTTATCTAATCTGCCCTTTTTCAAGAAATAAATTCACAAATAACATAAATTAAAAATAAAAAAAACAACTACTAAGTAAATAAAAAACTAAAATAAGATAAAATTACCGCCGTCTATGGGTATGTCAATCAAACTTAACTAACATATTTCATTATATTTTACTTATTTAACATACAGGATTTAATTGTTCTTTTGAATGTAATGTTTGATTTAGATCTTTGTTTTCTTTATTCAGATTGTTCCATAAACTGATTCCCTTTCACAGAAACACAACGTTCCATCAAATTTAGTCCTGAATCTTGTTTTTTTTTTAAATCTCTGTTCCTTTTAAGTTATACTTGCTTTCTCTTTTTTCAAATCTTTTCTGAATGTTGATTGGTAAATTTTTTTTATGAGCTTTAAACATAATTTCCCAGAATACAATAGTCTACTAATTCATGACATTTTCAACAATCTTAACTGAAGGAATAATGGATTTGTTGGATCTCTATATCATTTTCCTACTGATTATTCTTATGGCTCTTTTTTGCAAAATGAAAATTGACATTTCCCCAAACTTCAACACAGTAGGTCAGATATGAACAATCAGAGTTTTATTTATTTATTTATTTTTATTTATTTATTTTATTGGCTTTGTCTCGAACACAACAAAACCCAATCAAATTAAAAGCATCAAATATTTAAAAAAAGCAAAACAATTTAACAGTCTCATTCAAAAATAAAACACACAGCAAAATAATGTGTTCGAGAGGGAACAGGAGGAAGCAGAACGCTTATTTAGTCCTGTCCTTCCTCACAATATCATATCATATATACGCTATAAAAATTAAATAAAATTAAAAGAAAAGAAAGAGAAGAAAAGAAAAAGAAAAAGAAAAAAAAGGAAAAGACAAAATAACAAAAAATAAATAAATACAACACAAACAACCAATAAGCAATATCAGTAATTATAATCATAATTGAACCGGTCTCCTACAATATCCTAAATTCAAGAGTCCAATCTCCCAGTCACCTCTACAATGATCCACGAACAGGCCTTGAATGCTGGCAGTTATATTGAATGCTGGCGTGTTATATAAAATGTGTTATATACAATGCTTTGTTGTCCAATGAATATATCAATATATCTGTCCTCCCCTCTCTCTGTTATTCATCCTCTCTTTCCCATCTCCCCTTTCCTGCCCGGCTGGTCTTCAGCAGGAGGGTCCCCCCTTATGATCCAGGTCCTGATCCAGGTTTCTTCCTCCTAAAGGGGAATTCTTCCCTGTCACTGTTTGGCTTAGGGTTTTTCTCCCACTAGGAGGGGGAGGGGGAGCTTACCTGCCATTGTTTATGTTATCATTGCTAGGGGGGGAATCATGTTCGGGCTCTCTGGAAAGCGCATAGACAGAACTTCTGTTGTTCTATTCTATATGAATGAAACTGAACTGAATTGCAAACAGACAAGGAATTAGATGATCTAAAGCGCAGCATACATGCAAATCTGCAGCCAAGAAAAAGGATAATGAGAGGTTAATTTACTTTGACATTGATGCAGTGAATGAACTTAATTCATGAAGTCATCTTCATTGGCATTCGCTCCACTTTGCCTCCTTTCACACAAAGCATTTCTATTCCAGGGAGACTTTCATCCGACATGCCTGCCTCGCCCAGCGTTTGACTCTGAACCTCCAACACTACAGAAGAATTATTTCAAACTAATAGAAAAAAACAAGAATGCAACAAGAATTGCCTAACACAGCTTTAAAATTTAATTACTTTCTCAGTTTAAAAAAAAACTCCATTCTGAGGGCGTTTGCAAAAGGCAATTTCACCCAGGCTGCAGTTTTTCCTTTTAATTACCATTTTCCTGAAATGACTTAAGACAACTTGCCCAAAGGGGAAATCTGCAAATGCTGGAGTGACCTGAGGTTCAGTAAATTAACACTGATGATACTTTCTTCATCGCTGAAACGGATGCATGTCTTGACACAAGCAGTGTGAACGCTGCAGAGTGGATATCTTTGGATGTGGAGGGTGGCATCTTCGTCTGGTGGTGGAGGCGGAGTGGCACCGACAATTTTCTGTTCAGAGTAAATAATAAGCTCATTAAATGGATGAAATGTTTTTAAAAGCTATTATCTGCCCCATTTCACTTTAATTAGCCAACTGTCTCCGAAACCTGCATAAACGACTTACACGGGAATTACTTCTATGTCAGACGACAACAGAACGTTGAGTTACAGTAATCAAACTTAATGCTGACGCCGAGGGCTTTGACAGGGAAAGGAACGGAGGGAATTACTCACGCTGCGAGGCACGAGACACGAGACACGAGACACGACGCACAACGTACTTTGACTGAAGTTTGATTAAAACAGAGTTTTTACATCAGATTTCCACGTTCTCGAGGAGGAAAAAAAAAGGTATTCAAATTAAATCTGCGACAATGACGAAAAAAACTAAAAAAAAAATAACAGAATTATTTTTAATTTAATTGACAAATAATTTTCTTTAGTTCTCCTCAACAACGTTCATTGTCTACTCCCTCGTTGGTGAAATTTGAACAAATGTTTGCTTACGGTAAACAGAAAATGAAAGAAAAATGTATTTGTGTGATTAAACACAACTTCTTTCAATTAATTGCAATTTCCAGATCCATTTAGTCAATGACAAAAAAATGAAGAAAAAATTATTACAGAATTATTTTTAATTTAATTGGCAAATAATTTTCTTGAGTTCTCGTCAACAACGTTTTGGTAATTTTTTTTTTAACTATGACAACATGGATCAACACTTTTGTTACTAAATAAAAACATTCCCAGCAGATCGAATTAAATCTGCAAGCAGCGATGAACGGGCCCTTGCGCGTGCAATTTTCACCAATAAAGGTGAAGGACTCAAAACCGAGTCCGATGACACCACCCACGACTCTTTATATCAAACCATTTAAAAGTTATGGCAGAGAATAGGTCCAAATATGGACCAAACAGATGAAGGGGGGGGGGGGGGGGGGGGCGCTTTTTGGCGTCTTTCGTCGCCACGGTAACGCTTTTGACTGAGAAAAGTAGTGCACATCGTCGCAGGATGGAGACGCACATTTTGATGTGTAACACACCTGGGTGCACGTTACGGTTCGGGCGAAGAAACGGCCGAAGAAATGGCATAAATCGCGCCAAAATTACACGATGAAATCAAAATGGCCGACTTCCTGTTCGGTTTCGGCCATGGCGCCAAGAGACTTTTCTTTAAGTTGCAACATAATACAGGTGTGTACAGATTGTCGTGCATGTACGTCAAACGGTATTGCGGGGCTTGAGGCATGAAGTTTTCTAGAGGGCGCTGTTGAGCCATTAGGCCACGCCCATTAATGCAAACCATTAAATATCAAATTTATCACCAGGCCTGGCTTGCGTGCAAAATTTGGTGACTTTTGGGGCACGTTGAGGGGGAAAAAAGGCCTTCATTTCGTCGGAAAAATAAGAAAGGAAAATAATGAAAGAAAGAAAGAAAGAAAGAAAGAAAGAAAGAAAGAAAGAAAGAAAGAAAGAAAGAAAGAAAGAAAGAAAGAAAGAAAGAAAGAAAGAAAGAAAGAAAGAAAGAAAGAAAGAAAGAAAGAAAGAAGCAGTAGGTGGGAGAGCAGGAGACACAATGAAAGTGTGAACAGGTGTATTGTAGGTGTGAGGGAGGGGTGAGGTGAGGCAGCGGCCGACGCGGCGTTAGGTCAGCAGACGGATCAACAGGCAGGATTCCTGGTAGAATGAACAAGGAAATGTGTGAGCTCAACAAACAAAACAGGTCTTTCTCATTTTAAGTGTAGGCTTAACAAACAGGACGTTGATGGAACCACTAGAACCACCAGAATAAACGCCCTCCCTTTCTAGTGAGAATGCATTCAGTGCAAACGTTCTGTTCAGACGTGGGATGACAGAATATCCCAGAATGAATTTTGTTTTAGAGAACAGTGGAGGAAAAAGCTAAATAAATGACAGGTACTACTTGTACCTATTTTGTGAATATGCTGTTGTTCTAACGCAGATATTTTCAACTGGTTTTGTCCTAGTCCCACCATTATAACCAAGAAGCAACTTGGGGACCAACTGCTTTTGAGGATGTTTGTTTTATTTTGCACCTTGATTTTAAATAAAAGTATATAGCCTATATAGGCTATTTATTAGCATCAGTGTATATTTAGGGCCCGAGCACTGAAAGTGCGAGGACCCTATTGTATCTGTGATGTTTATTATTAGGGCCCGAGCACTGAAAGTGCGAGGACCCTATTGTATCTGTGATGTTTATTATTATTATTATTATTATTATTAGGGCCCGAGCACTGAAAGTGCGAGGACCCTATTGTATCTGTGATGTTTATTATTATTATTATTATTATTATTATTAGGGCCCGAGCACCTTCAGTGCGAAGGCCCTATTGTATTTGCAGGAATTTTTATTATTATTAGGGCCCGAGCACCTTCAGTGCGAAGGCCCTATTGTATCTGTAGGAATTCTTCGCGTTATTATTATTATGGGCATGCCAAGTAGTGGCATGACCATATTGCAATCGTCCAGAATGGCCCAAAAAGCAATGTTGCTAGCGTTTTGCTAACATGCTAAAGTCGCAAAGGTCCCACTGCGCACCAGCGGGTGTAAAGCATGACCCCGCTCTGTTGTGGAAAAAAAAAATCCCCAAAAAATGAAACACGGCCGAGAAAACCTGAAAAATGAAGGCGTTAAATTAGTATCTAGAAAGGTTTCCCTTTTCTTATTATTATTTTTATTATTATTCTTATTCCGCACTTTTTTTCGTCCGTTAATGCGGCCCGAACCGCAACGTGCACCCATGCATGGCATACATCGTTGGATGCGTCTCCATCTTGCCTCGATGGGCATTACTTTTCTCCGTAATAGGGGTTACCGTGGCAACGCTAGTTGCCAAAAAGCAAAAAAAAAGGAGAATATTCCCGCGCTTATTGCTCGGCCAAACTTTATCGTAGAGACATCGTTCAGACTTTGAAACACTCGGCCCGATAGTCTTTAAAGGACCATACAACTTCATCATGCTACTTATTACGGTTTTTGCGATATTTAACTTTCAATTTAAAAAAAAAATCACTTTTATTTTGGACGCTTGTTGCTAGGCAACGGTTTATCGTACAGACATCATTACAACATTGACCAACCCGGGACGCTTTGTACTGCAACATATTTTAGTCTCGTCATGCTTGCTATTACGGTTTTTGAGATATTCCACATTGTTCATTTTGATGCTAACGGAACTTCGGATGCTTGTTGCGCGGCAACACGGTATCGCAGAGACTTGGTTCCAACGTTAAAAGACTCAGCTTCATGTGGACTACAACATACTGAGCTCACATTACGCTGTCGTTTACAGCTTTTGAGATATTAAAGCCAAATTGTCCCATTCTATCCTATGGGGCTTGTTACCATGGCAACAAAAACCAATGCATTTGTATGGGGGACCATGTGAATAAACAATCTGTTAATGCTGCCCGAACCGGAATGTGCACCCATGCATGGCATACATCGTTGGATGCGTCTCCATCGTGCCTCGATGGGCATTACTTTTCTCAGTCAAAAGTGTTACCGTGGCAACGCTAGATGCCATAAAGCAAAAAAAAAGGCAAAAATTCAGACGCTTATTGCTCGGTCGAACTTTATCGTAGAGACATCGTTCAAACTTTCAAACACTCGGCCCGATTGGCACTAACGGGCCGTACAAGCTCATTATGCCAATTATTAAAATTTTTGCGATATTGACCTTTCATTTTTTTTTTTTATTTCCATTTGACTTTGGACGCTTGTTGCTAGGCGACAGATTATCGTAGAGACATCGTACAAATGTCCCCTGACTCGGCACGCTGTGGACTTCAACATACTCAAATTTCATGAAGCTGGGATTTAAGGAAATTTTATGTCAAAATCCAGGCCAAATGGCCCCATTCATTCGGATGGGGTTTTGTACCATGGTGAAAAAAAAAACCTATCCGTTAACGTAGCCTGAACCGGAACATGCACCCATGCACGGCATACATCGTTAGATTCGTCTCCATCTTGCCTCTATGGGCATTACTATTCTCAGTCAAAAGCGTTACCGTGGCAACGCTAGATGCCAAAAAGCGCGCCCCATTAATAACTATTGGGAGCACAGGAATGAATGAAATACAAGCGTAAAAACACCTCAAACTGACATAGAACCACCCTAAACACAACCACTACAGCCCCAAACCAAAGCAGCGAGAGGGGACGAATGGGCGGTAGGGCATGCCCATATCAAAATTTCCAGAAATTTTCTAGTTAGGGCCCGAGCACCTTCAGAGCGAAGGCCCTATTGTATTTGCAGGAATTTTTATTATTATTATTATTATTATTATTATTTTCCTGACAAAGTGAAGGCCTTTTTGCCCCCCTTAACATGCCCAAAAAGTCACCAAATTTTGCACCCTAGTCAGGCCTGGCGAAAAATTTGATATTTAAAGGTTTGCATTAATGGGCGTGGCAAAATGGCTCAACAGCGCCCCCTTGAAAACTTTGTGCCTCAAGCCCCACGATACGGTTTGACGTACATGCACGAAAATCGGTACACACCTGTATCATGGGACAACTTAAACAAAAGTCTCTTGGCGTCATGCCCGAAACCGAACAGGAAGTCAGCCATTTTGAATTAGTCGTGTCATTTTGGCGAAATTTATGCCATTCCTTCGAAAGTTAATTCAGCCCGAACCGTAACGTGCCCCCAAGTGTGTTATACATCAAAATGTGCGTCTCCATCCTGCGACAACACGCATTACTTTTCTCTTTCAAAAGCGTTACCGTGGCGGCGCTAGACGCCAAAAAGCGCGCCCACCCTTCATCTGATTGGTTCAACAGAAAAAACTTTGTGCCTCAAGCCCCATAATACGGTTTGACGTACATGAACGAAAATCGGTACACACCTGTATCATGTCGCAACTAAAAGAAAAGTCTCTTGGCGCCATGGCCGAAACCGAACAGGAAGTCGGCCATTTTGAACATTCTGAATTAATTGCGTAATTTTGGAGCAATATATGCCATTCCTTCGAGAGTTAATTCAGCCCGAACCGTATCGTGAACCCAGATGTGTTATACATCAAAATGTGCGTCTCCATCCTGCGACTACACGCATTACTTTTCTCTTTCGAAAGTGTTACCGTGGCGATGCTAGACGCCAACAAGCGCACCCCCCCTTCATCTGATTGGTCCATATTTGATAGTTCCCCAAAAGGCACCAAATTTGGCATGCAAGCCAGGCCTGGCGATAAATTTGATATTTCATGGTTTGCATTAATGGGCGTGGCAAAATGGCTCAACAGCGCCCCCCGGAAAACTTTGTGCCTCAAGCCCCACAATACGGTTTGACGTACATGCACGAAAATCGGTACACACCTGTATCATGTCGCAACTTAAAGAAAAGTCTCTTGGAGCCATGGCCGAAACCGAACAGGAAGTCAGCCATTTTGAATTAATTGTGTAATTTTGGCACAATTTATGCCATTCCTTCGGCAGTTAATTCAGCCCGAACCGTAATGTGCACCCAGGTGTGTTATACACCAAAATGTGCGTCTCCATCGTGCGACACCACGCATTACTTTTCTCTTTCAAAAGTGTTACCGTGGCGACGCTAGACGCGAAAAAGCGCACCCACCCTTCATCTGATTGGTCCATATTTGATAGTTCTCCAAAAGTCACCAAAATTTGCATGCAAGCCAGGCCTGGCGATAAATGTGATATTTCATGGTTTGCATTAATGGGCGTGGCCTAACGGCTCAACAGCGCCCCCTAGAATACTTTTCTCTGCCATAACTTTTGAATGGTTTCACATAGAGAGTCGTGGGTGGTGTCATGGGACTCTGTAATGAGTCCTTAAGCTTCGTTGGCCTTAATTAGCCCCGCCCCTTCTTCTGATTGGTTGTCCCGATTTTCTGCTATAACTTTTGAATGGTTTGACATAGAGAGTCGTGGGTGGTGTCATCAGATTCTTTATGGAGTCCTTGAACTTCATTGGCCTGAATTAGCCCCGCCCCTTCTTCTGATTGGTTGTCCTTTTTTTATAATAAAATTGCCGCGAGCCGCCAGTCGCTCTCGCGCTGACTCCCGCTTCCTGATTCAAACGTCTGCCGGCCCCGCCCCCTGACCAATCAGTGGCGAGTAGGGTGATGGCGGCCCCGCCCCCCGACCAATCAGTGGCGAGTAGGGTGATGACGGCCCCGCCCCCCCGACCAATCAGTGGCGAGTAGGGTGATGACGGCCCCGCCCCCCGACCAATCAGCTCCCTGTAATGTGGTGACTTCAGAAATATTCCCGGCTCAGCCCGGTTACAACCTTGGCAGAATGGTTACAGAAAAAGTAATAATTTAAATAGTAGGGTTTTACTAATATTTATAACTTACAAATATTTCAAAAATTAGGAAAAAAAAGTTCCAGACATTTTATCGCTATTTTGGTCTGCCCTATGCCAGTAGGTCAAATAAAAGGAGTAGCTGAGACTTAGCTCAGCCAGATTATTGCGGTCTTTGCTGCCAGAGGTCGAGAGTTCAAGCCTGGCTTGATATGCCAAAATTTTTGTCAGCAATTTTTGTGTTTTTTTTACATCAAAATGTTCGTCTCTGTCCTGTGACGACGCACATTACTTTTCTCTTTCCCCTTCTTCTGATTGGTTGTCCCGATTTTCTGCCATAACTTTTGAATTTGAGTGGAGTTTGCGCGCGCAGCTCCCGCGGGGGGAGGGGCTGATGTTCAGCGCGGCCGCCATCTTGGTCGAGGCGCCGCATTGACTGCCTGAGAACGTCGGGCGTGGCCGCCATCTTGGATCGGTATCGCTTTAACTCTAGAGCGTTCACTTCTATTGTGGAAGGAGGTGTCTGCATAAGTAAAATAACTATAACTCACTTGATTTTCAACCGATTTTCACGCGGTTTGCTTTGTTACAAACGGCAGACATGTAGCTATGATACAGGATGCTTGATGTACGTTAAATATGCAAGCTTTCATGCTAAAATACGTTCTGCAGGTAGTCACACTTCAGGTATACACACACACACACACACACACACACACACACACACACACACACACACACACAATATACACAATACAAAATACAGTATAGCATATTAATGAATGTATTAATATATTTGAATAACAGACATAACAAGCTTAAAAACAAAAAACATAACGGATGACAGCATACAATTGTCATAATGGAGAAAAAAAAGAAACATTTGGAAGGAGTGTGTGTGTGAGGAATTGTATATTAGTGTTATAAATTGAAATTATATAATAATGCAATCGCTATGATATATAATTTTACAATATAATACAGTCAAAAATATATGAAATGAAGCAACATACAATGCAATAATACAATATGCTATATTACTGGGTACGCTAATATGAAATAACAACATGTAATATAATATGGTATACTAGATTAATATAATATCATACATTCTGGACCATGAGATACAGCTGTACTGTATGATCGTCGTTCATTTGAGTGATCTGATTTTTTTTTTCATGGTTTGCATTAATGGGCGTGTCCTCACGGCTCAACAGCGCCCCCTAGAATACTTTTTTCTGCCATAACTTTTGAAAGGTTTGACATAGAGAGTCGTGGGTGGTGTCATGGGACTCGGCATTGAGTCCTTGACCATAATTGGTGACAATTAGCCCAGTCCCTTTTTCTGATTGGTTGTCCCTATTTTCTGCTATAACTTTTGAATGTTTTGACATAGAGAGTCGTGGGTGGTGTCATGGGACTCTGTAATGAGTCCTTGATCTTCTTTGCCCTGAATTAGCCCCGCCCCTTCTTCTGACTGGTCGTCCCTTTTTTCTGCTATAACTTTTGAAGGGTTTGACATAGGAAGTCGTGGGTGGTGTCATTTCTGATATGCTTATGGGGGGCGGTTGACGTGAGTGCGAGGGCCCGTTCATTGCTGCTTGCAGCTTTAATTATTATTATTATTATTTTTCTGACGAAAGGAGGGCCTTTTTGCCCCCCTAAACGTGCCCAAAAAGTCACCAAATTTTGCACCCTAGTCAGGCCTGGCGAAAAATTTGATATTTAATGGTTTGCATTAATGGGCGTGGCAAAATGGCTCAACAGCGCCCCCTTGAAAACTTTGTGCCTCAAGCCCCACGATACGGTTTGACGTACATGCACGAAAATCGGTACACACCTGTATCATGGCGCAACTGAAAGAAAAGTCTCTTGGCGTCATGCCCGAAACCGAACAGGAAGTCGGCCATTTTGAATTAGTCGTGTCATTTTGGCGAAATTTATGCCATTCCTTCGAAAGTTAATTCAGCCCGAACCGTAACGTGCCCCCAAGTGTGTTATACATCAAAATGTGTGTCTCCATCCTGCGACAACACGCATTACTTTTCTCTTTCAAAAGCGTTACCGTGGCGGCGCTAGACGCCAAAAAGCGCGCCCACCCTTCATCTGATTGGTTCGACAGAAAAAACTTTGTGCCTCAAGCCCCATAATACGGTTTGACGTACATGAATGAAAATCGGTACACTCCTGTATTATGTCGCAACTAAAAGAAAAGTCTCTTGGCGCCATGGCCGAAACCGAACAGGAAGTCGGCCATTTTGAACATTCTGAATTAATTGCGTAATTTTGGAGCAATATATGCCATTCCTTCGAGAGTTAATTCAGCCCGAACCGTATCGTGAACCCAGATGTGTTATACATCAAAATGTGCGTCTCCATCCTGCGACTACACGCATTACTTTTCTCTTTGAAAAGTGTTACCGTGGCGACGCTAGACACCAACAAGCGCACCCCCCCTTCATCTGATTGGTCCATATTTGATAGTTCCCCAAAAGGCACCAAATTTGGCACGCAAGCCAGGCCTGGAGATAAATTTGATATTTCATGGTTTGCATTAATGGGCGTGGCAAAATGGCTCAACAGCGCCCCCCGGAAAACTTTGTGCCTCAAGCCCCACAATACGGTTTGACGTACATGCACGAGAATCGCTACACACCTGTATCATGGCACAACTTAAAGAAAAGTCTCTTGGAGCCATGGCCGAAACCGAACAGGATGTCGGCCATTTTGAATAAATTGTGTAATTTTGGCGAAATTTATGCCATTCCTTCGGCAGTTAATTCAGCCCGAACCGTAACGTGCACCCAGGTGTGTTATACATCAAAATGTGCATCTACATCCTGCGACACCACGCATTACTTTTCTCTTTCAAAAGTGTTACCGTGGCGACGCTAGACGCCAAAAGGCGCGCCCCCCCCCTTCATGTGATTGGTCCATATTTGATAGTTCTCCAAAAGTCACCAAATTTTGCATGCAAGACAGACTTGGCGATAAATTTGATATTTCTTGGTTTGCATTAATGGGCGTGGCCTAACGGCTCAACAGCCCCCCCTAGAATACTTTTATCTGCCATAACTTTTGAATGGTTTGACATAGGAAGTCGTGGGTGGTGTCATGGGATTCTGTAATGAGTCCTTAAGCTTAGTTGGCCTTAATTAGCCCCGCCCCTTCTTCTGATTGGTTGTCCCGATTTTCTGCTATAACTTTTGAATGGTTTGACATAGAGAGTCGTGGGTGGTGTCATCAGATTCTTTATGGAGTCCTTGAACTTCATTGGCCTGAATTAGCCCCGCCCCTTCTTCTGATTGGTTGTCCTTTTTTTATAATAAAATTGCCGCGAGCCGCCAGTCGCTCTCGCGCTGTCTCCCGCTTCCTGATTCAAACGTCTGCCGGCCCCGCCCCCTGACCAATCAGTGGCGAGTAGGGTGATGGCGGCCCCGCCCCCCGACCAATCAGTGGCGAGTAGGGTGATGACGGCCCCGCCCCCCGACCAATCAGTGGCGAGTAGGGTGATGACGGCCCCGCCCCCCGACCAATCAGCTCCCTGTAATGTGGTGACTTCAGAAATATTCCCGGCTCAGCCCGGTTACAACCTTGGCAGAATGGTTACAAAAAAAGTAATAATTTAAATAGTAGGGTTTTACTAATATTTATAACTTACAAATATTTAAAAAATTAGGAAAAAAAAGTTCCAGACATTTTATCGCTATGTTGGTCTGTCCTAACCCAGTAGGTCAAATAATAGGATAAGCTGAGACTTAGCTCAGCCAGATTATTGCGGTCTTTGCTGCCAGAGGTCGAGAGTTTAAGCCTGGCTTGATATGCCAAAATTTTTGTCAGCAATTTTTGTGTTTTTTTTACATCAAAATGTTCGTCTCTGTCCTGTGACGACGCACATTACTTTTCTCTTTCCCCTTCTTCTGATTGGTTGTCCCGATTTTCTGCCATAACTTTTGAATTTGAGTGGAGTTTGCGCGCGCAGCTCCCGCGGGGGGAGGGGCTGATGTTCAGCGCGGCCGCCATCTTGGTCGAGGCGCCGCATTGACTGCCTGAGAACGTCGGGCGTGGCCGCCATCTTGGATCGGTATCGCTTTAACTCTAGAGCGTTCACTTCTATTGTGGAAGGAGGTGTCTGCATAAGTAAAATAACTATAACTCACTTGATTTTCAACCGATTTTCACGCGGTTTGCTTTGTTACAAACGGCAGACATGTAGCTATGATACAGGATGCTTGATGTACGTTAAATATGCAAGCTTTCATGCTAAAATACGTTCTGCAGGTAGTCACACTTCAGGTATACACACACACACACACACACACACACACACACACACTATATATATATATATATATATATATATATATATATATAATATATATATATATATATATATATATATATATATACACACACACACACACACACACAATATACACAATACAAAATACAGTATAGCATATTAATGAATGTATTAATATATTTGAATAACAGACATAACAAGCTTAAAAACAAAAAACATAACGGATGACAGCATACAATTGTCATAATGGAGAAAAAAAAGAAACATTTGGAAGGAGTGTGTGTGTGAGGAATTGTATATTAGTGTTATAAATTGAAATTATATAATAATGCAATCGCTATGATATATCATTTTACAATATAATACAGTCAAAAATATATGAAATGAAGCAACATACAATGCAATAATACAATATGCTATATTACTGGGTACGCTAATATGAAATAACAACATGTAATATAATATGGTATAATAGATTAATATAATATCATACATTCTGGACCATGAGATACAGCTGTACTGTATGATCGTCGTTCATTTGAGTGATCTGATTTTTTTTTCATGGTTTGCATTAATGGGCGTGTCCTCACGGCTCAACAGCGCCCCCTAGAATACTTTTTTCTGCCATAACTTTTGAAAGGTTTGACATAGAGAGTCGTGGGTGGTGTCATGGGACTCGGCATTGAGTCCTTGACCATAATTGGTGACAATTAGCCCAGTCCCTTTTTCTGATTGGTTGTCCCTATTTTCTGCTATAACTTTTGAATGTTTTGACATAGAGAGTCGTGGGTGGTGTCATGGGACTCTGTAATGAGTCCTTGATCTTCTTTGCCCTGAATTAGCCCCGCCCCTTCTTCTGACTGGTCGTCCCTTTTTTCTGCTATAACTTTTGAAGGGTTTGACATAGGAAGTCGTGGGTGGTGTCATTTCTGATATGCTTATGGGGGGCGGTTGACGTGAGTGCGAGGGCCCGTTCATTGCTGCTTGCAGCTTTAATTATTATTATTATTATTATTTTCCTGACAAAGTGATGGCCTTTTTGCCCCCCTTAACATGCCCAAAAAGTCACCAAATTTTGCACCCAAGTCAGGCCGGGCGAAAAATTTGATATTTAATGGTTTGCATTAATGGGCGTGGCAAAATGGCTCAACAGCGCCACCTAGAAAACTTTGTGCCTCAAGCCCCAGGATACGGTTTGACGTACATGCACGAAAATCGGTACACACCTGTATCATGGCGCAACTGAAAGAAAAGTCTCTTGGCGTCATGCCCGAAACCAAACAGGAAGTCGGCCATTTTGAATTAGTCGTGTCATTTTGGCGAAATTTATGCCTTTCCTTCGAAAGTTAATTCAGCCCGAACCGTAACGTGCACCCAGGTGTGTTATACATCAAAATGTGCGTCTCCATCCTGCGACAACACGCATTACTTTTCTCTTTCAAAAGCATTACCGTGGCGACGCTAGACGCCAAAAAGCGCACCCACCCTTCATCTGATTGGTTCGACAGAAAAAACTTTGTGCCTCAAGCCCCATAATACGGTGTGACGTACATGAAGGAAAATCGGTACACACCTGTATCATGTCACAACTTAAAGAAAAGTCTCTTGGCGCCATGGCCTAAACCGAACAGGAAGTCGGCCATTTTGAACATTCTGAATTAATCGCGTAATTTTGGAGCAATATATGCCATTCCTTCGAGAGTTAATTCAGCCCGAACCGTATCGTGAACCCAGATGTGTTATACATCAAAATGTGCGCCTCCATCCTGCGACTAGACGCATTACTTTTCTCTTTCAAAAGTGTTACCGTGGCGACGCTAGACGCCAACAAGCGCACCCCCCCTTCATCTGATTGGTCCATATTTGATAGTTCCCCAAAAGGCACCAAATTTGGCATGCAAGCCAGGCCTGGCGATAAATTTGATCTTTCATGGTTTGCATTAATGGGCGTGGCAAAATGGCTCAACAGCGCCCCCCGGAAAACTTTGTGCCTCAAGCCCCACAATACGGTTTGACGTACATGCACGAAAATTGCTACACACCTGTATCATGGCACAACTTAAAGAAAAGTCTCTTGGAGCCATGGCCGAAACCGAACAGGACGTCGGCCATTTTGAATAAATTGTGTCATTTTGGCGAAATTTATGCCATTCCTTTGGCAGTTAATTCAGCCCGAACCGTAACGTGCACCCAGGTGTGTTATACATCAAAATGTGCGTCTCCATCCTGCGACACCACGCATTACTTTTCTCTTTCAAAAGCGTTACCGTGGCGACGCTAGACGCCAAAAGGCGCGCCCCCCCTTCATGTGATTGGTCCATATTTGATAGTTCTCCAAAAGTCACCAAATTTTGCATGCAAGCCAGGCCTGGCGATAAATTTGATATTTCATGGTTTGCAATTAATGGGCGTGGCTAACGGTTCAACAGCGCCCCCTAGAATACTTTTCTCTGCCATAACTTTTGAATGGTTTGACATAGAGAGTTGTGGGTGGTGTCATGGGACTCTGTAATGAGTCCTTAAGCTTCGTTGGCCTTAATTAGCCCCGCCCCTTCTTCTGATTGGTTGGCCCGATTTTCTCCTATAACATTGGAATGGTTTGACATAGAGAGTCCTGGGTGGTGTCATCAGATTCTTTATGGAGTCCTTGACCTTCATTGGCCAGAATTAGCCCCGCCTCTTCTTCTGATTGGTTGTCCCTTTTTTCTGCCATAACTTTTGAATGGTTTAACATAGAGAGTCGTGGGTGGTGTCATGGGACTCTGTAATGAGTTCTTAAGCTTCGTTCGCCTTAATTAGCCCCGCCCCTTCTTCTGATTGGTTGTCCCAATTTTCTGCTATAACTTTGGAATGGTTTGACATAGAGAGTCCCGCTTCCTGATTCAAACATCTGCCGGCCCCGCCCCCTGACCAATCAGTGGCGAGTAGGGTGATGACGGCCCCGCCCCCCGACCAATCAAAGGCGAGTAGGGTGATGACGGCCCCGCCCCCCGACCAATCAGTGGCGAGTATGGTGATGACGGCCCCGCCCCCCGACAATCAGTGGCGAGTATGGTGATGACGGCCCCGCCCCCCGACCAATCAGTGGCGAGTAGGGTGATGACGCCCCCGCCCCCCGACCAATCAGTTCCCTGTAATGTGGTGACCTCAGAAATATTCCCGGCTCAGCCCGGTTACAACCTTGGCAGAATGGTTACAGAAAAAGTAATAATTAAATAGTAGGGTTTTACTAATATTTATAACTTACAAATATTAAAAAAATTAGGAAAAAAAAGTTCCAGACATGTTATCGCTATGTTGGTCTGTCCTAAGCCAGTAGGTCAAATGAAAAGAATAGCTGAGACTTAGCTCAGCCAGATTATTGTGGTCTTTGGTGCCAGAGGTTGGGAGTTCAAGCCTGGGAATATGCCGAAACTTTTGTCAGCAATTTTTGTGTTTTTTTTACATCAAAATGTTCTTCTCTGTCCTGTGACGACGCACATTACTTCTCTCTTTCAAAAGTGTTACCGTGGCGACGCTAGACACGAAAAAGCGCTCGTCCCCTTCATCTGATTGGTCCATATTTGATAGTTCTCCAAAAGTCACCAAATTTTGCATGCAAGCCAGGCCTGGCGATACATTTGATATTTCATGGTTTGCATTAATGGGCGTGGCCTAACGGCTCGACAGCGCCCCCTAGAATACTTTTCTCTGCCATAACTTTTGAATGGTTTGACATAAAGAGTCGTGGGTGGTGTCATGGGACTCGGTATTGAGTCCTTGACCTTCATTGGCCTGAATTAGCCCCGCCCCTTCTTCTGATTGGTTGTCCCGATTTTCTGCCATAACTTTTGAATGGTTTGACATAGAGAGTCGTGGGTGGTGTCATCAGACTCTGTATGGAGTCCTTGACCTTCATTGGCCTGAATTAGCCCCGCCCCTTCTTCTGATTGGTTGTTCCTTTTTTCTGCTATAACTTTTCAATGGTTTGACATAGAGAGTCGTGGGTGGTGTCATTTCTGATATGCTTATGGGGGGCGGTGGACGTGAGTGCGAGGGCCCGTTCATCGCTGCTTGCAGCTTTAATTATTATTATTATTCTTGCCATAAATAAATTGCCTTTTTGGAGGCCTTAAAATGCTCAAAAACTCACCAAATTTTGCACACGCTTCCAGAGTTGTGTAAAATTACGTATTTTATGGACGACAGGCATGGGTCAAAAAGGATTAGGCTCTATAGCGCCACCTATTTTATGTTTTTGACGAGCCCCACAATATGGTTTGACTTACAGCAATGACCTTTATGTGTCTATTATATCAGACAAAGCCCTACAAAAAAGTCTCTTGGACCCATGCTCTAAGTTACACAGGAAGTCCGGCATTTTGAACAGAAAATGTCATTTTTTATGAATTCTGATCATTTCTAGGCCTCGTACTTTAACGAACTCCTCCTAGAGATTTTATCAGATTGGCTCACAACTTGGTTTGTACAATCTAGACACATGGCCGACGCTAAATTGCGAAGCTTTTACGTTTTTAGCAGAGGGCTTGACCGTAGTGATCCGGCGAAGTTTGGGGTCATTTTTAAGGCTCGCCATGAAACACCAATTGGCTGTAATTCAGCAATACATGATTTGATGTGGTTGAAAACATATGTGCATGATTGTAGGCTGAGCCTGAAGACATCTATGGTGGAATATTCAGGATCGGTTGTAGCGCCACCTGTTGGCACCAGGAATTGTCATGTCTTCTAGTATGCATCTGTGCTCAAAGGGAGATGAGCGGATGGATCTCAAAGTTGGTCAGATAAATAGGTAAGACATTGACGATGGCTGACAGAGAAAACTGTAAGTTTTTCTCAAAGGGCGTCGCTGTTAGAGGTTGTCAAATTTCGGTGTCTCGCCATGAACATAAAAGTTGTTTTAACTTTCAAATACTTGGTCCAAATTGACCCAAAATCAATACATTTAATCAGGCTTCCATTCTGATATCCATTCTATATTTGGGACAGTTTGTCACCGACTTTTTCAAAATATGAACTCATTTTGAAATAAATCTTTACTTTGTCATGCAATGTCGAATTAACTTCTAACTTCGTAAAACTTTGTTGAAAATAATATGATTTGAGCATTGTATGTGCAAGAGGCGATTTATAATGAATGTTTTGAGTTGGATTAGAAGCATGAAGCTGTCTGCGGGCCGCGTGCGCGCAGACCGCGGGAACGCGCAGCCGCAGCTCCTGGAAGCTGCCGGGGGCGGGGCGGGGGAGGGGGGTTGTTGCAACTTGCAGCAACATGTGGAGTCACGCCGTCACGTCACGTAAGTTGTATTGTGGTTTTTTAATGCGTGTTGCAATTATTTTATTTTATTATATTATTATATTATTATTGAGCTTCCATCCGCGATCCCGATCAGGAGCGCGCGGCCGCGCGCGGCCACGCGCAGAGCCGAGAGCCAGTTTCTGCCCATTTCTGCAGCTTTGCCAAAAAATGCTACCTAAAGGTTTTCCACCTTTGTAGAGCCACAACTTTACTGTGTTTTACTCCCTAAACCACTTCCTTTCACCCCCAAGTGGTCCTTGTCTCTTGCCAGGCCGTCATTGTAAATAAGAATGTTCTTAATGACCTGCCTGGTTAAATAAAGGCGAATGACTGAATGAATATCAAATAAAGCCATAGAATTGTTTTTTTTTTTCTCTTTATCGTATAATGTTCACAAAGTGTAATGCATTCATGTCATGGGTCGTGTATTTTGAAGGATCAAATAATCAACATCCCATTATCCATTTTACATCGTGCAAGAAATGATGCAAACTTTGAAAATCGACTGTGCGCATGCGCAGAACCCAAACGTAGCATTTTTTCGGCAGGGAGCAGAAATTGGCAGAACACCGGCTGGGACGGACCTGATGCTCTGATGCGACAGGTCTCTGCTCACACTGACTGTACGTTCATACACGGACGTAATATGGGGGGGGGGGGGGGACATGTATCCTGCACTTTTTCAAAAGGCAGTTTTGGTCCCCTGCAGTTTTTACCGTCCAAAAACAATGTTACGCTATATTAAATGGAGACAGGTCCGCACTAGGACCAAGCGGAAAACGGCCGCTCAAGCTTAAGCCTGTTGTTTGGTCTGCCTGGGTCACGTCAACTAGACGGATTTTAAGAATAAGAATAAGAATTACTTTATTAATCCCCAAAGGGAAATTCCTTTGTATGGCAGCTCATCTACTGTACCATTTGCAGAAGAGAAGCTCTTCTGAATATCTCTTGGATGAGTTGATTATGTTGAAATGTTAATAGATAACCCTTCTGTGGTCTTTTGGTCAAATTGACCCATATTCACTTTTCTTTTATATCAAAAATATGATTTTCATCCATATAACTGCCTCTGTTACACTCATTTCAAATAAAATTGATGATCACTACCAGAGCTGGTAGAGTAGCCAAAAATTGTACTCAAGTAAAAGTACTGTTACTTCAGAATAATATGACTCAAGTAGAAGTAAAAAGTAGTCATCCAAATAATTACTTGACTAAAAGTAAAAAAAGTACTTGGTGAAAAAACTACTCAAGTACTGAGTAACTGTTGAGTAACGTCTGATTTATTTTTTTAACACACCCATTCAAAAAGACAAAAGTACAAAATAATCATCTTCAGGCAAATTAAAATCAATAAAATAATAAAATAAATTAAAATTAATAAAAAAATGAAAAATAGCTTAAATTAAAATAAGCGTAAAGTAAATTCAAGAACTTTAATAAATAATAAAATAACAGAATAAAAAAATAAATTAAGCACCAGTAGCACAAAATTTCAAGCCTTTGTACTTTTCTTTTTCAACCAGGCAGAACTAGAACAAACATGAACTCATAGAAACTCTGTGTGTGTTTGAGTCTGTGTAAATGTGACAAAACATGCAAAAACAAACCTTTTTCCCAAAGAATCACTCAGTGATGTCATGAGATTGACGCGTACACGGATAAAAAGGATAAAAGAAAAGTAACAGCTCAACGTAGCCTAATGTAGCGGAGTAAGAGTAACAGTTTCTTCTTCACAAATCTACTCAAGTAAAAGTAAAAAGTACAGTTATCCAAAACTACTCCTAAAAGTACAAAATTTCCCAAAACTTACTCAAGTAAATGTAACGGAGTAAATGTAACTCGTTACTACCCACCTCTGATCACTACTTGCATTGAATTATGGATATTTTATTCAATTTCTCCTCTCCTGTGATATTCAATTTGACCCACCAACCACTGGCTGGTGCTGGGTGGTGGTCCAAACATTTTAAATGATTTCATTTAATTTTCACATATACCCGTCTGTGATAATCCATCAATTTATATGCCTCTGAGTTTAGCTATAGTCAAAAAAATTCAGAATTTCGGCTTATCTTTATCTATCTCCAAAATGAGTTATGATTTTATGTAAATGAGGTCTATTGACCATTCATTCCAAAAATAAGTGTAAAATTGGTTGTAATGAGTTGGAGTGAAGTTGACTAACAAGGTGAAACACAGAATTGGGTGATAATTAAAGCTACATGCTTTACAACCAGTAAAACCACAAAGGGAACAGTAAACTTAAAAGTAACAATAGAAAACTAGAAGAACTACTAGAAAACACAGTGAACTGAAAGAGTTTGAGTTTTCTTTTTCTTTTTTTTTTACCTTGTCTGCACACATATTAATGATTGAAACAAGAGGAAAATTGGTTCAAAACGAGCCGACAATGGCACAGTGTCTGCCCGGCTTTAAACAGAACCGCAGCCAGTACTCGAGTTGTAAAAATAAATCAGGGGGGATGGTGGATTTTATCATATGGGGACAGATAATTTGTTCTGATTACAAATATTATAATATATTACAAATAATAGCAGTGACCAAAACACCTGCAGAAATACTGCAGGAATGACATAGCAGCAGTTAAATGCAGCCTTCTGTAAGCTTTAAATATCCACTGGGCTTACATCAAATACATCAAAACACAACAATAAAAAACAGTTTTCTGAACTTATCAATATGACTCTGTCCTTCACAGGATAAGTAAAATGGATCACTGCAAAAACTCAAAATCTTAACAAAAATATTTGTCTTATTTCTAGTGAAAATGTCTCATTTTAGTAAAAAAAACCTCATTACACTTAAAACAAGACTCATAACTGGAAAAAAAAACACCATTTTCATCTGTTTCACCTGTTCACCTGTTTTCACTTAAAATAAGTAGAAAAATCTGCCAGTGGAACAAGATATTTTTGCTTGTAATGAGAAGATAAATCTTGTTTAATTTAATTTTTTTTTTACATTTATCGTATTTTTAATATTCTCTTTTTGGGGGGGGCTGGAAGGAGGGGCGTTGGCCATGAGTGCGAGGGCCCGTTCATCGCTGCTTGCAGCTTTAATTATTATTATTATTATTCTTGCCGTAAATAAATTGCCTTTTTGGAGGCCTTAAAATGCTCAAAAACTCACCAAATTTTGCACACGCTTCCAGAGTCGCGTAAAATTACGTATTTTATGGGCGACAGGCATGGGTCCACAAGAATGGGCTCTATAGCGCCACCTATTTTATGTTTTTTGACGAGCCCCACAATATGGTTTGACTTACAGCAATGACCTTTATGTGTGTATTATATTAGACAAAGAGCTACAAAAAAGTCTTTTGGACCCATGGTCTAAGTTACACAGGAAGTCCGGCATTTTGAACAGAAAATGTAATTTTTCATGAATTCTGATCATTTCTAGGCCTCGTACTTTAACGAACTCCTCCTAGAGATTTTATCGAATTGGCTCACAACTTGGTTTGTACAATCTAGACACATGGCCGACGCTAAATTGCGAAGCTTTTAAGTTTCTGCCAGAGGGCGTGACCGTAGTGATCCGGCGAAGTTTGAGGTCATTTTTAAGCTTCGCCATCAAACATCAATTGGCTGTAATTCAGCAATACATGATTTGATGTGGTCCAAAACGTATGTGCATGATTGTAGGTTGAGCCTGAAGACATCTATGGTGGAATATTCAGGATCGGTTGTAGCGCCACCTGTTGGCACCAGGAATTGTCATGTCTTCTAGTTCGCATCTGTGCTCTAAACGAGATCAGTTTCTTGATCTCAAAGTTGGTGAGATAATAGGTAAGGCATTGACGATGAGTGACAGAGAAAACTGTAAGTTTGTGTCAAAGGGCGTCGCTGTCAGAGGTTGTCAAATTTCGGGGTCTCGCCATGAACATAAAAGTTGTTGTAACTTAAACATAATTGGTCAGAATGAACCCAAATTCAATACATTTAATCGGGCTTGCATTCTGAACAAGTGGATATGACAATCTTGGATGAACTCCATAGCGCCACCTTTTGGTCAGGTATACATTTTTCATCAAATGATCTGCTTTAGTTACTGTTTGGTTCATCCAATCACAATGAAATCAATACATGGTATTGTTGTAAGTCTCCTTATTGACTGCATAGCCTATTGTGGTCAAAGCTTGAATGGAATTGCCATTTTTCGTCACTCTGAATTTTTTGGTAAAATAATAATTTAAAATCAGAGGTTTTGTTAAATGTCAATTAAATGTCAGATTTATATACCTTTCAACATGACTAAAAAATCATACACTGGTACCTATAGGTTTTTTTAAAGTTTGTAACTCTATTTTTTTCAAAATATGAACTTATTTTAAAATAAATCACATTTTTTTTTCTTATGTCCTACAACCTCCGTAACTCCCTAAATATATTGTTTAATGTGTTGTTTAAAGCTACAGTTAATTCTATGAAATTGTGTCGGACAGGTGATTTTTCCTTAATATTTATGTTCGAACAGTCTATCTGACAGTCTATCCTTCTCTGTCAGCAGAGTAGAGGAGAGGAGAGGGCTGCAGCTCCCGCAGGAGGACGGGTGGAGGGGGGGAAGGGGTGGTGTGGGGGGGGGGGGGGGGGTGAAGGGGGTGGGGGGGTGGAGGGGGGGTGTTGCGCGCGCAGCTCCCGCGGGGGGAGGGGCTGATGTTCAGCGCGGCCGCCATCTTGGTCGAGGCGCCGCATTGACTGCCTGAGAACGTCGGGCGTGGCCGCCATCTTGGATCGGTATCGCTTTGACTGTAGTCTGTTCACTTCTATTGAGGAAGGAGGTGTCTGCATAAGTAAAATAACTATAACTTGCTTAATTTTCAACCGATTTTCACGCGGTTTGCTTTGTTACAAACGGCAGACATGTAGCTATGATACAGGATGCTTGATGTACGTTAAATATGCAAGCCTTCATGCTAAAATACGTTCTGCAGGTAGTCACACTTCAGGTATACACACATAAGCAAGCCTTTTATTATTTTAATATTGCTGATTATGGTTTACAGTTTAAGATTCACAGAATATTCAAATTTTTCGAGATAGGATATTTGAGTTTTCTTAAGCTGTAAACCAGTGGTCGGCAACTGGCGGCCTGCAGGCCAAAATTGGCCCGTCTCCAATAATATCTGGCCCGTCAGATGACAATTGAAAATCTGATAAATATATATTTTTTTTTAATTATTTACTATCACAAACACGACAATTTCATAGAGAATTCGAAGCCTTTATTTAGAAAAGATAAAATAGGGGCGGGAGGGGGTCCCACATCACCCGCGTTCCCTCACCGGCCTGGGCCTCGGACGGGTGGGTCGGGTTACCCGGGCCTGGCGGGGCCCGCCGTGCAGCCTGGGGTGCCTTCTGGCGGTGCTGGACCCCCCCGGGGAGGGGGAAACGGTGCGTGATTGTATGTCTGTGTCGGTGAGAATGCGGTATGGAAGGATCCTGCCATGGAGGATTTGAACCTCCATTGGCAGGACATCAAAAACTTAATAATTTATCAATATTATATTATACAAAGATGGTTATTATTATTAGTATTATTATTATTAGTATTATTATTATTATTATTATGTATAGTATATTATATTATTATTAGTATAGGTATCGGATAGGTGAATGGATGAATGAATGGGATGCCTGGGTCTGGGGCCCTCCGTTGTCGGGCCTGCGCGGGTGTCGCCTTGTTGGGGGGTTCCCTCTCTCCGGGCCCGTCTCCGGTCCCCCCCGCTGCCTCTACGGCGGGGCGCCCCTCTGGTCTTGGAGGGCCACTTTCGTGGGGGACGGGTGCGCCTGCCCGCGTCGGCGGCCGGGGCGGCTCTGTCTCTCCGGGCAGGCTGGCCCCCTGCCGGGTGGGGGTCGTTGGCCTGAAGGGTGAGGGCCTCCTGGCCGCGTGTCCGGCCCGGACCGGGTGGCCGGGGATTGCCTGGGTCGCGGTCCGCCGCCGCGGGATCCCTGGCTGCTTCTTTCCGCGCCGTGGGGGCCCCGCCCGCGGGCCCCCTCGGCCGCCGCCGGGCGGGGGGGGGGGCCTCGCAGGCGGTGGGTTGCCTCCCTCCTGCTTCTCCCCTCTGTGGGGTTTGCCGGTGGCCTGGGTTCCGGGCTCTTCCTTGTCGGCCTCTGGTCTCGCGGGTGGCGGGGTCGCTCCCCCCCCTCCCCCACTATAGATACACTTCAGGTGGAGCTTTGTTTGGTTTATTACACACACACACACTCACACACACACACACACACACACATACACACATACACACATTTAGTCATTTAGTCACATGCACACACACACACACACACACGCATGATCATATACATACACACACACACACATAGACATACACACTGGCTTGTTCACCTGCATGCTGGCTCTCTAGTTTTTGGGCTTAGTTAGCGGTAGCAATAGCTTAGCTCAGACTGCGATCAGATCTCAAGATTTAGGTCGATTGCTGTTCGTGTTTTGGTTGGCTCCGTGCCGGTTTCGTGCTTTGTTTGTGGTTTTTTGTTGCAGATTTCCAGTGCTTGACGTGTGTCTCCGTGTGTTCCTGCTTCCTGGATTGGCAGTGGATGTCGTCACCCCCCCCCCCCACCCCCTCCCCCCCCCAAAAAACAAAAAAAAAAACAAAAAAAACAAAAAAAAAAAAAACACTGGGTTTGTATGTGTATATTTATGTATGTGTACGCATATGTGTGCGTATATATATGTATATATTACATATAGTAATAATGCACATATATACACTTTTGGTTTCTACCGTCATGGTATCAATCAATAATATGTGTGCAGACAAGGTAAAAAAAAAAAAAAAAAAAAAAAAAAAAAAAAAAAAAAAAAAAAAAAAAAGAAAAGATAAAATAAAATAAAAGTAGAATCTTCATGATTCCGGACGCACACAATTGTGTATAATTCCCTGTCACCCGCTTTAAAGTGATTTGTTGTGGTTTAAACTGTGAAAAATACAACTGATAACTTACCTTGAGTTTTGCTGTTGGTCTTTTAAATGGTAAAACGTCCATTATATGTGTAAAAATACTAGGAAAATCCGCCTCATTTGCATATCCTCTCACTCGCTTCAGCAGACAGAGCTGCTGCTCTGTCCCCTGTGCTACTGTTCATATCATGGGTTTTTCATGTGTTTAATGTCGTTCTGTGTATTTTAAAGAAGGACTGCATTTGTTAGTAGCTTGGCAGAAAATAATAATATTATTATTATTATTATTATTATCGCCAGGCCTGGCGATAAATTTGATATTTAATGGTTTACATTAATGGGCGTGGCAAAATGGCTCAACAGCGCCCTCTAGAAAACTTTGTGCCTCAAGCCCCACAATACAGTTTGACGTACATGCACAAAAATCGGTACACACCTGTATCATGTCGCAACTTAAAGAAAAGTCTATTTGCGCCATGGCAAAAACCAAACAGGAAGTCGGCCATTTTTAATTAATTGTGTAATTTTGGCGCAATTTATGCCATTCCTTCCGCAATTAATATGGCCCGAACCTTAACGTGCACCCAGATGTGTTATACATCAAAATTTGCGTCTCCATCCTGCGACTACGCGCATTACTTTTCTCTTTCAAAAGTGTAACCGTGACGACGCAAGATGCCAAAAAGCGCGCCTCCCTTTCATCTGATTGGTCCATATTTGATTGTTCTCCAAAAGCCACCAAATTTAGCATGCAAGCCAGGCCTAGCGATAAATTTGATATTTCATGGTTTGCATTAATGGGCGTGGCCTAACGGCTCAACAGCGCCCCCTAGAATACTTTTACCTGCCATAACTTTTGAAAGGTTTGACATAAAGAGTTGTGGGTGGTGTCATGGGACTCAACATTGAGTCCTTGACCAAAATTGGTGACAATTAGCCCAGTCCCTTTTTCTGATTGGTTGTCCCTATTTCATGCTATAACTTTTGAATGGTTTGACATAGAGAGTCGTGGGTGGTGTCATGGGGCTCTGTAATGAGTCCTTGAGCTTCTTTGGCCTTTATTAGCCCCGCCCCTTCTTCTGACTGGTCGTCCCTTTTTTCTACTATAACTTTTGAATGGTTTGACATAGGAAGTCGTAAGTGTCATTTCTGATATGCTTATGGGGGGCGGTTGACGTGAGTGCGAGGGCCCGTTCATCGCTGCTTGCAGCTTTAATTATTATTATTATTATTCTCGCCGTAAATAAATTGCCTTTTTGGAGGCCTTAAAATGCTGGAAAACTCACCAAATTTTGCACACGCTTCCAGAGTCGCGTAAAATTACGTATTTTATGGGCGACAGGCATGGGTCCACAAGAATGGGCTCTATAGCGCCACCTATTTTATGTTTTTTGACGAGCCCCACAATATGGTTTGACTTACAGCAATGACCTTTATGTGAGTATTATATTAGACAAAGAGCTACAAAAAAGTCTTTTGGACCCATGGTCTAAGTTACACAGGAAGTCCGGCATTTTGAACAGAAAATGTCATTTTTCATGAATTCTGATCATTTCTAGGCCTCGTACTTTAACGAACTCCTCCTAGAGATTTTATCGAATTGGCTCACAACTTGGTTTGTACAATCTAGACACATGGCCGACGCTAAATTGCGAAGCTTTTAAGTTTTCACCAGAGGGCTTGACCGTAGTCATTCGGCGAAGTTTGAGGTCATTTTTAAGCCTCGCCATGAAACATCAATTGGCTGTAATTCAGCAATACATTATTTTATGTGGCCGAAAACGTATGTGCATGATTGTAGGCTGAGCCTGAAGACATATGTGGTGGAATATTCAGGATCGGTTGTAGCGCCACCTGTTGGCACCAGGAATTGTCATGTCTTCTAGTATGCATCTGTGCTCCAAACGAGATCAGTTTCTTGATCTCAAAGTTGGTGAGATAATAGGTAAGACATTGACGATGACTGACAGAGAAAACTGTACGTTCTTATCGAAGGGCGTGGCCGTTAGAGGTTGTCAAATTTCGGTGTCTCGCCATGAACATAAAAGTTGTTGTAACTTAAACATAATTGGTCAGAATTAACCCAAAATCAATACATGTAATCAGGCTTCCATTCTGAACAAGTGGATATGACAATCTTGGATGAACTCCATAGCGCCACCTTTTGGTCAGGTATACATTTTTCATCAAATTATGTGCTGTAATGGCTGTTTCGTTCATCCAATCTTAATACGATCGACACATATGATTGTCAGTAGGTCCCTTCTTGACCGTGTCGCGTATCGTGGTCGTAATTTGAAAGGAATTGGCATTTTTATGTCACTCTGTATTTCTGGTAAAATATTAATTAAAAATCAGAGATTTTGTGTAAGGAAAATTAAATGGCAGTTTCAGATAGCTTACAACAGGACTAAAAAATCATACACTGGAACATATTGTTTTTGAAGAACTCCGTCACTGTAAAAATTAAAAAAATTAACTAATAACATAAAAAGCTATGTCTTTGTCACAAAATGTCAAAATTGACATCCGACTTCATAGATATGTTGTTTACTGTAATGTGAAAATATTGTGTGAATTTCGATAAAGTCTTTCAAATACGTGATTTTAAATGAATATTTATGTCGAATGAATCATTGCCACCCTGTCTCAGACTGTCACACACGTGAACGCGCAAACTTGCAGCTCTGAGTTGGGGAAGAGAAAGGGGAGGGGGCGCGCTCCCGCGCGGCTCGCGCAGGGGGACGGGGGGGCGGGGCGCTTATGCGCGCGCACCTCCCTGTGCATCAGTGTTGAGACGCCGTTAGTTTTGCGGCAACTAATACTCTAACCAGGCCCGGACTGGCCATAGGGAGAACCGGGAGTATTCCCGATGCGCCGGTCTAGGATGCCGCCTGCGTCTCTCTCTTTTTTTTTTTCTTTTTTACACAGGCGGCTGGTGCGCCGCAGCGCCGGCTATTTGACTTTTTTTCTAAGTTAGAGAGTCAGGCCAGGCCAATCAGAGGCCACTCAGGCCAGTAGCTTGTGAGTTGGGCAAGATAGTTGGTTTGTTTCAAATTAACACCCGCCCCAACAGTATCACCGAACAGACAGCGCGCCGTCGCCGCGTGTGCGTGTGCGCGAGTGGACCGGGAGACGAGTCCAGAGGCAAATAATGCACACCCAGCCGGGTAAAAAAGAAAAAGAGAAAAGGCGGCACCGAGAGGGAGAGAGAAAAAAAAAGGCGCTGGAGGAAGACACGGCCAAATGTCAGCAAAGATGCGTCCGCACGTAAGTTGCAGTTCACTTTCAGGCTACACAGTGTAAATATGTAGCCTATAAGCCCTGGCCTTTAAATGAAAATAAGGATTGAGATTTTAAAATTATTGATTTATAAGACACTTTATTAATCAGTACTGGAGTTGAGGGGGGATGAGGGGGGGATGGCATCCCCCCCTGAAATAAAAACGGTCCAAATCATCCCCCCAGTAAAACTGCCGACATGCAGCTTGCTTTTTTCATATCTCTACCGACACAGAGACCACTTAAATAAAACCCCACTGATTTTGAGTCAAACCCGTCTTTTTAAATTCAATTTTTATACAGAAAATAATTACAGTGCATGTATTACACCTTATTGCACAGCAGCTTTGCAATTGTATTATATTATTATCGGCTTTCAGTGAGATCTGGTCGGGACCGCGCAGCGCCGCGGAGGAGGTGCATTCAGGGACCGGTCGGAATTCTAAATTTGACCGATTATCCTCCTGGTGCGTTCAGGGACAACTGGAATTTACTGTATTTGGCGAGAATTGCTTCATTTGCTTAAACATTATTTAAAGGTGACCTATTATGGCATTTAATGTATATTTTAAACAGGCATTGAATGTCTTAAAAACAAGCTTTTGAATGTTTTTTCTACATAAATGAGAAATTCAGCCTCTGGGCCATGTCTTTATTTTTACCGTTTCTAACCTTCTCTATGAGGGATTCTGAGGGGAGGGGGGGCTATGTTAATGAGGCTCTGTGCTGATTGGCTGCCTGAATGACGTGTAGCAGGGGAGCTTTAAGCCTGAATCACAGTTGTGGGTCAATGATGTATAAGGCCTTTGAGTTATTTATCTCAAAATTAATAGATTTCCTTAACAAAATTTATATTTTAATAAGTATCAGTAATTAAATTAACTTTTCAAGAAAGATAGACTCATATGTCCTTTACTTTTTGAAAACCATTTTGAAATACATTTTATCTATAATGGAAGTGTCACCCTCATAAAGCCATTTATGCATACTATACCAATGATTTATATTTATTTTAGATTTATATTATACCAAAACTGATAGACATTAAATTTTGAATTTGGTACAAAATTGCGATTCGTTGGTTACCCCACATGACGGGTGGTCGGCCCAAATGATGAGAAACAGCAGACAGTTTGATTTGAGACAAATTTAAAGACAAATATTAAAGAATCAGCATAACTATGTCATTGTATGTTCCTATGTTTTTCATAATAAGTCTTCTTTAAAGAGGGATAACCTTCATTTATAGTTAGAAGGAGAACCATGAACATTTTCAATATTTTTTGCAAGACGTGGAACCACATTTATAAAGAAATCATGGAATTTATTAGCAATTTGTGTATGCTCTGTTATCTTATGCAGCATCCTGAAATGTAGACTGGGCTGGAATAGATGATTTTTTTTCTTGTTGAGTGATTCTTTCAATATTATCCATAGATCATTTATTTATTTCTAATAAGGTGGTTGTATTTATTCCTATAATTTTTGTATGTAGCACAATTTAAAGGACTAGGACTTTGTAAATGCCTTTTATGAAGCTTGTTTTTCTTTAAAGCAGATTTCCTAAGTTCTATAGTAAACCATGGTTTGTTAAGGTTTTCAGAGCTTCCTTTATCGGTACACACCTGTATCATAGCACAACTTAAAAAAAAGTCTCCTGGCGCCATGGCCGAAACCCAACAGGAAGTCGGCCAGTTTGAATTAATCATGTAATTTTGGCGCAATTTATGCCATCCCTTCAGCCGCTTCTTCGCCCGAACCGTAACGTGCACCCAGGTGTGTTATACATCAAAATGTGCGTCTCCATCCTGCAATAACGTGCATAACTTTTCTCAGTCAAAAGCGTTACCGTGGCGATGATAGACGCCAAAAAGCGCGCCCCCACTTCATCTGATTGGTCCATACAGATAAAACTTCGTGCCTCAAGTCCCACAATACGGTTTGACGTACATGCACGAAAATCGGTACACACCTGTATCATGTCGCAACTTAAAGGAAAGTCTCTTGGCGCCATGGCCGAAACCGAACAGGAAGTCGGCCATTTTGAACATTTTGAATTAATCGTGTAATTTTGGCGCAATTTATGCCATTTCTTCGGTCATTAATACGGCCCGAACCGTAACGTGCACCCAGGTGTGTTATACATCAAAACGTGCGTCTCCATCCTCCGACACCACGCATTACTTTTCTCTTTCAAAAGCATTACCGTGGCGACGCTAGACGGCAAAAAGCGCGCCCACCCTTCATCTGATTGGTTCAGACAGAAAAAACTTTGCGCCTCAAGCCCCATAATACGGTTTGACGTACATGAACAAAAATCGGTACACACCTGTATCATGTCGCAACTTAAAGAAAAGCCAGGCCTGTCGATACATTTGATATTTCATGGTTTGCATTAATGGGCGTGGCCTAACGGCTCAACAGCGCCCACTAGAATACTTTTCTTTGCCATAACTTTTGAATGGTTTGACATAGAGAGTCATGGGTGGTGTCATCAGATTCTGTATGGAGTCCTTGACCTTCATTGGCCTGAATTAGCCCCGCCCCTTCTTCTGATTGGTTGTCCCTTTTTTCTGCTATAACTTTTGAATGGTTTGACATAGGAAGTCGTGGGTGGTGTCATTTCTGATATGCTTATGGGGGGCGGTGGCCGTGAGTGCGAGGGCCCGTTCATCGCTGCTTGCAGCTTTAATATTATTTGCACCTTTAGCTATAAAAAAAAACAAAAAACCGTCAATGAAAAATGAACAATAGGAAGCCAAGAGGGCTTATGATATTACAAAGTTCACTCTCACTCATTTGACATCATTTGGGTTGGTAAATTATTCACAAAAATGAATAGTAAATGGAAAATAAATTGAGTCTAAATAAATATATATTTTTTTAATTATTGTTTTCCATTTATAATTTCACGGACCACCTGCAATACCGCCACGGTCCAGCAGAGGGCCGTGGACCACCGGTTGACAAACCATGTTCTAACATATTAATTACTGATTGATTTATTAAAAAGGTAGAAGCCATTTTCCAAATTTCCTCTGGGATTTTGGAGATGCGTTGCCATTCCAGGAGCAGAAACACTAAACTGTCCCCTCCAAAATACCTTCTTCCATTTCAAATTCACCAAGCCTGAACTACCAATTACAGAGTCCAAACATGACGTCTCTGGTATTGAAAAGCAGCTTTGATCTACAGCTGAGAGGATGGGAGTGGAGAGAGAAGTACAGACGGAGACATCCTGCACCAAGAAAAACAAGAAGCTTTTTAAGCCATTCGGAGGCTGTCACTGGTAAAATTACACACTTGAAGCAACATTTGCAGGTCACTCATCCTGACATTTATGTTAAGGAAAGCACATCAAAAAGACCTCTGGTGTTTTTTTTGTCTGCACTATGAACTGAATGACACCGTTGCTGCAAAATCAATTTTGTTCATTAGAAAAAATAAATGAGACATTATTCTGTGATATAAATCAAAAGCTGACCCCGCCAACCCTAATTCTACTAGCGTTTATGTTTTATTGTCTTTGACAATACAGTACAAAGCCTAAACAGAAAAAAAGAACATAAAAAGCATGAAATGAAGACTGCATATTTCATTTTATGAGAGCAAGTTTAGTTGATATTTTTTTTTTAACAAAGATTCTCATTTGTGAAAAGCAGGGGTATCTTTGTGTATAGAAGGTCTGCATTGACATCACTTCCCCACTGGAGTGGCAAAACAAAAAAGCATGGCTGCAACTAGTGGAGAAGACGGGATAACAGCTGATTATCGGCTTAAATTAAAGGCAATTGGACTTGACAGTGACCCGTACAGTTACCCCAAGAACCAGTGGTCCATGGACATTAATATTTGGTACAGTTACCAAGAACCAGTGGTCCATGGACATTAATATTTGGTACAGTTACCAAGAACCAGTGGTCCATGGACATTAATATTTGGTACAGTTACCAAGAACCAGTGGTCCATGGACATTAATATTTGGTACAGTTACCAAGAACCAGTGGTCCATGGACATTAATATTTGGTACAGTTACCAAGAACCAGTGGTCCATGAACATTAATATTTGGTACAGTTACCAAGAACCAGTGGTCCATGG
Source organism: Cololabis saira (assembly GCF_033807715.1). Lineage (NCBI taxonomy): Eukaryota > Metazoa > Chordata > Actinopteri > Beloniformes > Belonidae > Cololabis > Cololabis saira. Next base: position 41,339,993 of record NC_084599.1, read on the forward strand.
ACATTAATATTTGGTACAGTTACCAAGAACCAGTGGTCCATGGACATTAATATTTGGTACAGTTACCAAGAACCAGTGGTCCATGGACATTAATATTTGGTACAGTTACCAAGAACCAGTGGTCCATGGACATTAATATTTGGTACAGTTACCAAGAACCAGTGGTCCATGGACATTAATATTTGGTACAGTTACCAAGAACCAGTGGTCCATGGACATTAATATTTGGTACAGTTACCAAGAACCAGTGGTCCATGGACATTAATATTTGGCCACGAATCCAGTTTCCTGATATCTATATGTACTTAATTTCTACGGAAATACACGAAGCAAAGCTTGAAGATACAAAAGTCTTGATGCTTGGTCCTACTTCAAGGCAGGATTTGTTGTAGAAATTAAAGTGATGAGGACACCGAACTTTATGATTTGACCGTTTAGCGTTAGCTACCCAAATATCCAACATTACCTGATACAAAATGGGAACCACAAATCCACGTTTCGGTGCCTGGAATCCAGTTGTTTCTGTGAATTGTAGTGATCCATTTGTCTCTCTTAAGCTTATATTTCGGTTGACTGTAAAACGATAACTCCAATTTCTTGCTAAATCTATGAGTACAGTCGATCGCACAACAGCTTTCCCGTTTTAGATGTTTTCCAGTTGCTCAAACTGAAAGTTTACGCTGCCACTCAGTCTTTCAGACACTCAGTCTTTCTGACACTCAGTGGCAGTAGCGGAGCCAGAGGGGGGCATGGGGGCGGTCGCACCGGGGCCCACAAGCTCATAGGGCCCCGTTTTGTGTGATACGTTCATATATAATCGTAAATTGTAGGCTATAATTACGATAAAATGTGCATTGTGCGGCCAGTGTAGCTAATTCTTACTTTACAACTGTCCTGAACGCATCAGGGCAGTGAGCCAACGCTGATTGGCTGTAAAGCCTGAATTATGGTTCCGCATCAAATCGACGCAGAACCTACGGCGTAGGGTACGTGGCGATGTGCAACGTACGTGCGCATCGCCACTTCCCCTACGCCCTAGGCTCTGCGTTGGTGTAAGGCGGAACCATAAATCAGCCTTAACAGTTGCAGCCAATTAGCCGACTCGGCAAATTTGCGGCCATGAAGGAGATGAGCGCTAAACTTTAAAAGAGGACTAAGCATGTACAAAGTTTTAAGGAAGAGTCAACTACCGTTGGTGAGTCAGTGTAACCTTCATAAATAATTTCTTTATCAGAATGTTGTGGTATTCTTGACCACCTGCCTATTTGAATGAGCTTTGTGTTGTTGTCAACTAGACTAGAGTCTATTCTCTGTTCTAGAGCTCAGAAATGATGTTATAGACCGCTGTGTCTATATCTATCTATATAGATTGTGTAATTTTAGACCAGTTATGTTTTTTTTTTGTGTTTAAGCTGTATCGAGGATGGAACTGAGTCAGTCCGTGACTATCTGAGTTTTCAGCGCCGTGTGATTGACAGCTGTCAGGCCTGTGCGTGTGCGTGCGTGTGTGTGTGTGTGTGTGTGTGTGTGTGTGTGTGTGTGTGTGTGTGTGTGTGTGTGTGTGTGTGTGTGTGTGTGTGTGTGTGTGTGTGTGTGTGTGTGTGTGTGTGTGTGTGACTTTACTCTGCTTTCTGCAGCATAGGCCTATAGGCTTGGCTCAATAAAAGTGAGAATAAATGTACGGTAGTTTGATGGTAGGATGATGTTGTTGAACGTTAAAATGACTATCATAAGGGCCCATCGAGAATGCTCCGCCCCCAGACTGTACTGAGACCTGCGCTCCGCCACTGCTTAGTGGGCGTAACCCGCTGTGAAGTCGCATCTGTGACGTCATGTGCATTCCCTCCATGTTACAAGTTCAAATTTAGACCGAGCTTCCGAGATTGATGCGCAGCAACAATCGCTTCATTCGGACCTGAATGCTCCAGACCAGCAAACTGCCAAAATGTCTGATTTTATAGCTCTCTATACCTCCAGATACGGCTTACTCTTCAGACTATGGAGACAGAGGCTTCTTAGTCTTAGGCGTTGTGTCACTATTAACAAAAATGAAGACCAAAAAGGCCAATTCTAAGACTCCCCCGTGATCATTTGTTTCCCTTTTTGACTGGTTTTGCACAAAAAGAAGAGATAAAAGGAGGGTATTAATTATTGCACATGACTATAAGCCTGAACAATCTCTCTAACAGTTGAAAGGTACCTTAAACTTTGCATTTGTCTCTGGAATATATCGCTTTGCCTTAGCGATCAAGGATTCTCTCTCACACACACACACACACACACACACACACACACACACACACACACACACACACACGATAATTTAGTTGACACCTGAGAGAAGACAAAAACCTCTTCCTCAGCCATTACTTTCATGAATGTCTCAGAAATAGCCCTTCAGCTATGAGGTAGACGTAATTAAATTGGATCTAATACATTTCATGTGGTAATTTGCCCAGCTGGAGAGCCGAGCCCGATGGAGTTTGGTCATTCAGCTTCTCACCACAGCCCAGGAACAGTCGTCTTAATGAGACGACTCCAGCGCCATGAAGTTTCCACCATGAAATATGGAATTCATTTTCTCGACTGTGGGGCTTTGAGGCAAATCCTGCACAGGCATAAAACATGCCGCTGAGGCGGGGAGAGCGCCGCGGACATGACACATGGAGAAAAATGGAAAGCTTGTCATTGTTGCAGGCAATGAGACTGAATGTCGCTTTCTTACATAGAGATAATCTTTTCTTTCATTTCCTTAAAAAACGTGCACTTTGAAGGAGTATAAAGCAGTCCCTGTTGCAGCTGATGAAAAGACCAGATACAACTTTCAATAAATATCTGCTGGATGAACAGGCAGAAATCTGAGAAATGGAAATGTCCTTTTGTTTGGTTCTTTAGGTACCGAAGAGTATTAGGGCCATGCAGGAGAAAAAATATTTGAGAGGGGAAGATTTTTTTTATTGTGCACTTTGAGAAAAAAGTCGAAATGTCGACATTAATGTTGAAATACAGTTTCAAGAATAAAGTCGATATTTCGCCTTTTTTCTTAACATTTCAACTTTTTTCTCAACATTTCAACTTTATTCACAAAATTTTGACTTTTTTCCTCAACATTTCGACTTTTTTCTCAAAATTGTACTTCAATATTATTCTCGACATTTCGACTTTTTTCTCGAAGTGCATAATGAAAAAAAAAATCTTCTTCCTCTAAAATATTATTTTTATTTTTCTCCTGCCTGGCCCTAATACTCCTGTGATTTTTTTCATTGTGCACTTTTTTTGAAAAAAGTTGAAATGTCGAGATTAATGTTGAAATACAGTTTCAAGAATAATGTCGAAATTTTGCCTTTTTTCAACTTTTTTCACATCATTTCGACTTTTTTCTCGAAGTGCTGGCCCTAATACCCTTCCGTATTTAGGTGATTAGTTACTGCCTTAAACCTTGTTTCAGTGCAGTTAGGAGGTTAAACTATGCGGACACTGTAGAAGCAATTTAAAGGGTTTGGAAATAATAAAAAAGGAAACGTCTTACCCCACAAGCCTCACAGCTGTGTGGAGATGCAAGAAAAAAAAGACTTTTTGTTCGGTGTTTATGAACCTGAGCGCACAAACATGCTGTGCTCTGAGTAGTGGCTTAAATGGATTATATGCTTTGATTTGTAATCACTTACACCTATGAATGTTTACGCAAACATCCTCTTGGACCCAAAGTATTAATGTTGCAAGTGTTAGGTGCAAATGTTTATAATGTCCTCAATCTTCATTTTAACATGTTAGTTTGCTGCGCAACAAGTCAGCGCTTCACATAAAGCAACTGCTCAGATGTTTTTTAGGGCTTGTAGCACCCTATAATGTAATAATTTCCTGAAAATGTAATAACGCCTGAAAATGTAATAAAATTTGCACCTTATTGCATTATTGGGAATTTATTACATGCTACTCAAAGTCTGCAATTTAACCCAATAGTCATTCTGTTGTTTCAAATCCAGTGTATATAACATTCTTAGATACTAAAAACACAAAATGTAGAACTCTGGACTGAAAATGAACATATATATTACATTATTTGTCAAGTATTACATTATCAGTTTTGGAAAAAAAAAAAGACCCACCTGAAAATGTAAGAAATTCCCAATAATGTAATAAGGTATTACATTATCGGTAAAAATGTTATTACAATATCAGTCAGGATTTTTTATTACATTATTGGTGAAGTTATTACATTATTGGATTTTATTACATTTTCAATTGAGTTAAGTGCAAATTTTATTACATTTTCAGGAAATTATTACATTATAGGACATTATTACATTATAGGAAATTATTACATTATAGGAAATTATTACATTATAGGGTGCTACAGGGCTGTTGCCAAAATGGTTCCTGGCATCTGGAAAGACAAGAAACAACCCATCATCTGTCTGGAATCTGACTTGTGGCAATTCTTTATCTTAAAATTCTCAAATGCTTTGTCAAACAAAGACACTATTTGATACCCGATGAAATTTCCTTAGAAGAAATGCAAATTACCGAGGGAGGTTTTTCAGCAACACCATTTTAATTCCACAACAGGAATGAAAGCAGATTTGAATAAAACCTATTACACAGCCGTACATATATAGTTCCAGCCGGCGCAGTTCATATAATGAAGACATTCAATTATATGGAGGCAACCGGACGAAATGATTAAAAATGGTTACGGTGAAGCAGAGACAGGGGAATTAACCAAAAGTCCTTAATTATACTTGGTGGACATTAATCATACTGAGAGATAAGGTTCATTTCCCACTCATCTTAATCTTCATCATGGATGGAATAGCAGGGACTCGCTGTACAGCATCGTCACACAATAAGATCCTTTCACCAGAGCCCAGGAGGCAAAGCTTTGACCATCTCGCAGGGAAGTGGATACAATGAAGTAATGGAACAGACCAAATTACTTAAGAATCTTTTTAATGACTGATGACAATTACTCACTAATAAAGTCTAAAAAATGTTTATTGATTTGCTCTTATTGGCCAAAAAGATACCGTTTGGTATATGCAAGAACCTAAACAGAGAGAATAGAGTTTCCTGCTGCTTAATTGGTGTTTTGTGTCTAATGAGTCACTTGAATGTTTTGCTTCCTGATGCATAACTAATTACCGAAGAAGTAGATTTCTTTTTTAGCGAGGATTTAAAGTGTCGATGTTCTTTTCTAATTTACCATAATGGAATGGTACGTAGAAAAAAAAAAAAAACCTAACTGCAATGTCTAGACAACATTTATAATTTACAGGTAAAACTAAAAGGTATAAATGTAGTTTTGTCCCCTCAGCTATTAATGCCCTAAATAGGATATGATTTACCATCCTCCATCTAGGTCTATTTATTTATTTACTTATTGTATTGCTTATTTACGACAGAGTATTAGGGCCAAATTAAGACAAAAAAAAAAATTGGAAATTACGAGAATAAAATCGTAAAATTATGAGAATAAAATCATAATGTTGCGAGAATAAAGTCGTAATATTACGAGAATAAAATCGTAATATTATGAGAAAAAAGTCGAAATATTATGAGAATAAAGTCGTAATATTAGGAGAATAAAGTGGTAATTTATGAGAACTCTAACAGGAAGAGCTTCTTCTCTCTGTGCTAAAATGAGGAATATTGAGCATCTTGTGAAGTTATATTTTGGTACCGGTTTCACAAAGGAAATACTTAACCTTTTGGCAAATCAGCATCGAATTATTATCAGTATAAGGACTTTAAAACGATTGTGCAAACGACTGGGTGTATTTCGAAGAAGGAACCACACAGACTTGGAAGTAATTGCGTCTTTTGTGGAAGAGGAAAATCTTTATGATCCTCATTGTTTCCTGAGAAACAACAAAACCTCTTTGAATGGAAGCAGATGGAACCACTACTATACTATACTATATTATACTATACTATACTATACTATAATATACTATACTATACTATACTCTACCAGACAGCTCCTCTTCCACAAAAGACGTATGTGCTCTTCCTGTTAGAGTTCTCATAAATTAGGAACTTTATTCTCGTAATATTACGACTTTTTTCTCATAAATTAGGAACTTTATTCTCGTAATATTACGACTTTATTCTCATAATATTATGACTTAATTCTCATAATATCACGACTTTATTTTCGTAATATTACGACTTTATTCTCATAATATTATGACTTTATTCTCATAATATTACGACTTTATTCTCATAATATTACGACTTTATTCTCGTAACATTACGACTTAATTCTCGTACTTTTACGACTTTATTCTCATATTATTATGACTTTATTCTCGTAATTTCCAAATTTGTTTTTGTCTTAGTTTGGCCCTAATACTCCGTCGTACTTATTCAATCTGGAGCATTTGTTTTGTTTGTCCGTCAATGTTTTGTTTTGTTATTCTCCTGTTTGTCTCGTGTCACTGTTACTGTACTGTATGGTGTTGTTCTAAGTTTCTACTTTTTACCTGCAAACAAATCTACCTTATAAAGTATCAATATAGTGACCTTACCGATACTGAAATCCTTTTCACACACGCACCTTTTAACCAGTTTTGTAATTTAGCCTGGCTGGCTGTACGAGTCCTTTGGTCACTTTTATGAAGAAGTCTTCTTATCAGACCAGACACTGAAACATTTCGATTGAACCGCAACCCTGACATTGATTTTATCAAATGCACACAAAAGGTTGTGGCAGTACAAGGTAAAATCTGACCAGAGTGGAATTTTCTACAGATCTTATTCTGCAGCCTTGGACAGAGGTGATCAGTGCATCATGAGGTGTCCGCCAGCAGCCTGCGACTATAATAGCATTGCTAAGTGATAGCTGAGGGTCACTTGAAGCAGTCTTAACTATAAACTTTATTTAAAAGGATAGATTGAATGAAACATTGAGAAAGCAGTGGAGCGCCTCGCCTGTGAAGTAAAACAGAGAGCCGGTTCCACAACAGAGGAGGCGGACAGTTGAAGGCTCCGCTCCAATTCCACCGCTGGAAACATTAAAAGTGGGAATTATGCCTGTCATATGAAAGCAAAGTGCTCCGTTGGGAAAATATAGAGCTGTGAAATATTTCTTCAGGTTGGAACATTACATTACTTTCTAGATTTCACAGAAAAGTAATTAAGCTGAAATAGCAAAATATGTCTATCATACAAATTCTGGGGGAAAGCTTTTTCGCTGCAGCGTTTTGGATCAGATGGAAGCTTTCAACAGGTTATTGGAACATCTTTGTAATAAAAAGGTATTAAAATGGTCCTTCCATTGTATTCTGTGATGGATTGTACATCGTTTTGACATATTACACAGGTCCTCAGTAGTTATTATAAAAGGATTTAAGGAACATGACTGGGTAAAAAAACGTTATAGTTTTTCAATGTTATTCTGTAGGTCAATGTTACAATTACGCCCCCTGGACTGAAGAGAATATTACTTTTCTATGAATTTAGAAAATACGGTTAAAAAAAGAAATGTTTTTTCTCCTTAGAACATATATTTGGATGTCAAATGACTGACAGATCAAAACCTGACATAACACAATCCTGTCAGTTTGTTTGGGGTCGGCCAAGTCTGAGAAGATTGAATCCAGCGAGCTGTGCACATTTTCAAGGGCGTTGATATTATAGAGCCAGATCCAAGTGGAGTCCTTCAGAAACCCTGTCTTTAGCTCCGCTGTACTTCTACTACTTACTTTACCTCTTAAGATGGTAACATAAAACTTTATCAAATTTTTAAAAAGAAATAAAAAGAACAGAAACAAGCTTAACCAATGGAAAATAAATGAGTAGAGTGGAGTCATGTGGCAGACTCCACTTCAGCCAACTCCCTCCAAACAGCTGCTTGTCAGGGTTTGGCATTTCCTGTTTTATTTTGAAGCCTATGTCTTTGTGTTGATGAGGCATTGTGACACCGTGGCTGACGTGTAACTCCAGCTTCCTACCCCCTGCAGGGCCGACACCTTTGAACTCGCTTCAACTCAGACTTAAACCACGGGTATGCCATATGACGAAGTTCCTGACTGACCGATATGTTAATACCAACTCATTTGGCCTCAGACTTGAATCACGAGAACACCCTATGGGGTAATTTACAACTTAGTGACAGTCATGCCAAATGCCCGATAACGGCATTTGGCCACAGATCACATCTGACTGTAATATTCTTTTTGTCTCTCACTTGGCTTGTTTATTCCTGCCTTTTGTACTTTGAACTTACTGTATAAAAAGTCATGATTCCAACCACTCTGGGTCAGCACACCAACCCAGACACGCGCTGTGTAGGTCTGCTCACCGCCGGCTTACTGAATAAAACTCACTACGCCACAGCGGACTTCTGAACTGGTTTTTATATTATTCTTTAATAGTGTTTAAGTTCTGGTTTGACCTTCCTGTTTCCCATCTTCCCTGATCGTCTGCACCTGTGTCTCATTAACCCTTGTGTATATCTAGTCTTGTCTTCCCCCTGCTCCCTGCTGGTCCGTACCGTTTCCTCCCTCCATGTTTCCACAGTCATGTCTTTGTAGTCACGTTCATGTTCTGATTTTGTATCCTGCTCAGCAGCGTTTTTGGTTTAGTTTGAGTGAATAAATCCGTTTTTTTGGAACTCCTGCCTCCTGCTCTCCTGTATCTGGGTCCTACTCCAACATCCCTGACAGAACGGACCAGCCAGCATGGACCCAGCAGGAGAGACTTTGGACTGGTGGAAATCTTTCCTCTAGGAAGCCAAAAAAACAAGGCCCTGTTGGCAGGAGCCTGATTCACCCTTCCTGGGAACCCGCCTGGCTCTAGGGGCCCAAGAGCTGTCAGGCTAAATACAGGCAGGAATGGAGACGATGTTGGCATGGCGATGGCGACAAACCCCTCCCGTCCTTGTTCCCGAGGAGGTTCTGGACGCACACCAGCCTGTTTCTCTTTTCCCCGTTTCTCTGCCTGTGCCTCAGCCGACACCCAGGCCCCTGCCGAGGACCCGGTGTCCCCCTCAGCCAGCGCAGAGGACAGAGTGTCCGCCCCCTCCGACTCCTTGTCCCCATCAGCCGGCCCCTCGGACTCTTTGTCCCCCGAAGCCGGCCCTACAAAAATGTTCTGATTTTGTATCCTGCTGTTTTTGGTTTAGTTTGAGTGAATAAATCAGTTTGGTTTTTTTAACTCCTGCTCTCCTGCATCTGGGTCCTCACTACCCATTCTGTACCTTCCTGTCACTGCTATGAATAAAGATGTAAAGGCATGGTTGAAGAAGGAGCTGTTGTACTGTCCTTTTTTTTGTTTTTACCACGTCAAAGTAGTTCCATTAATTAAAATAAAGGGAGTTTGTTCCCATTTAAAGAGTACTGTGATCACCTATATCTACCGCAGAACATAAAGCAAGGAAGACAAATTAGCTGTTGTTCACCATACGTATTTCTGTGCTATAATCTGCTTTAAATCCAAACTTTCTGCAAATGTAATCCACTAATTTATGTGCAATAGCTCTTATTAAAATTTAAAAAATGAAGGGAAAGGTGGATAAAAGGTTTATAATTGAATAAAATCACTACAAACAAATGTAGGCATTTAATTAAAATGTTTTTTACGCCAACGTTAAAAACCTAAAAGCTATACAGAACCTCCAAATAAGGATCGACTGATGGCATCTGATATTGAATTGTTGATTAAGTGTTTTTGAAGCAATTTTGAAGGATCTTCTATCAAATGGAGTCTGATTAAATAAAGTGAAGATACAGAGCAGTAATACGTGCTGCTGATGAGTCTGACGGTTGGAGATGTGACGGTCATGTCACTTACCGACAGCGAACTCTGTGATTGAACTAAATAAATGGTGTGATTTTAATGTACATGTTGAAGTTACTTATCCACAGTGTTGGTGATAACGTATCTTGAAAGTAACCATGGCATGTATGTTGTAGTTAGGGTTGCCAACTCCCTGAAAAATAAATAAGGGACACCTCATCAGCAGCCAAGCAATTCACTTGCAAAATAACAAAATGAACGGAATAAAATAAGTACCTGTCCTACTTAACTTAAAATTGTATAAATTAATATAAAACAATAGAAAGAAAGCAGAACATCCATTCTGTAATAGTGCACCTTTTTTAGTGCAAAAACAAAAGTGCAAACAGAAAGTCTGTAGAAAACTTTCCATTGGCATTTTATGACTATTTTTTGACTCACAGTAATACGGGACAAAGTGACCCAAAGACCCACAAATTTAAAAACGACAAATCTGTTCAGTTGAACCTGATCCTAAGTGTCAATCACTTTTATGGATCATTACCTTTTTCTGCAGTTTTTGTGGACAAATCTGCTGTTTGGATTAACATGTTATAAATATATATAATATAAAATAAATCACTTCAACAAGTTTCTTTGTAAATTTGTGTCGGTCCTGATCATTGAAAAATAAACCGTTCAACAGCTCAATGCCATTTTCCATTGGCATTTTATGACTATTTTTTAACTCTCACAGTAATACGGGACAATTTCAGGTCCCTTTTCAGCTCAATATGGGATGCTGCTTTAGTTTATAAATACGGGACGATTCCGTTTTTCAAGGGACGGTTGGCAAGTAATATTTCTATGCACAAAATACTTTGCTCTCACAGTGCTGACATTTCCTTCTGGAGAGGTTGTTCTAACATAGGCCACAGTTACATGATCTTTTTTAATTCAGAATTAATTATTCAGAATTAAATAATTCCGAATTAAACTAATTTCCTTCGAGTTTACATGGAAATAGTAATTCCGAATTGAGGTTTACATGGAAAACACATTTGATCGGCTTTATCCAATTCCTCTTAAGGTCTGGGGGTTGGGAAGGGTTCTGATTGGATAGGGGGGGGACCGGAAGTTACGTCTACTGGAAGAAAAACAAACTTAGCCGCTATAACTTTGAAAAGCTCACAATTTTTGTTTCCTGCCATCTGTTCTTTTAATTATTTCCAGTTCCTCCAAGCTATTTATTAAATAAATGGTCTCTGCTCTTGACCAGCGTTTACTGCGTACTGCCATCTTGAAACTTTGTTTGGAAAACCAGCCCAGCGCGGAATATAAGTGTCATGGAGACAGACGGGCGAGGGAACGAGCAGAAAGAAAGACCGGAATGAATTTAAAGCGGAATGAGTGTATACATGATCGCAGAATTATTCTATTCAGATTTAAAATTGGAATAAACCAGCGCCTTACTTCGGAATTAAGTTTAATTCGGAATGGCCATTTTCATTCGGAATTAGGTGTTTACATGGTCATTTTTACTTATTTTAAATCTGATTTAATTTTAATTTTGAATTAAAGAGGAATTAAACTTCCCATTTAAACGCACTCGTTGGCTCTCTATGACTTAGGGGGAAGTTTCCTGGTGCTGTCATATTTTCCAGGCAGTTCCCGTCCACACCAACAACAGCTCCAGTGGTCACCTGAAAAGCAGAAGCTTTCTATGAAGCAAGACTCCATCTCAGTGAAATTGATATCTTTTTTTTGTGTGTGAGAAATGCATTGATTATCACACCAAGACAGCTTTGACAAGTAGTTCGGGGACAGCATCATCAACTTTATTTCTTGGCTACAGACGTTTTCCGCATCATTACTTTACCACACTTCCAAAATCTGCAACAATTAACACAGGCCTATGCAGTAAATCATATTTAGACAGCAAGTGACTACAAAATAAAAGCAGGAAACGAACAGAGAGGTATCCAGCTGTCCTCTTTCATTTTTTTGAATCTAAACCACAGCTGTAAACATTTTAAATGTGCACTTTTGAGCGATTTGACAAACCGCCAGTAATTTGATCAATCTGAAGACACTTGAACCAACTCAGGTAATATTCAGGAAAAGCCTCTCCATTTGATTGACAGTTTTTGTTGTTCTGAAATAATTGGCTTTTGGATGTATATTGGCTGCAGAGCCGCTGTAAAAGACACTACATTAAAATTACACGGCTAGATATCATTAGAACATGGCCAGTTTTTGAAGGACTGATGACAACCAATTTTCTGCTGTGTTTTATGGACTTAAATATTTGTCAAAGTTTAAGCTTTATGAGATCATTAAGAGAGCCTTTCCTCACTTCTTACACCGCGAGAGTCTGAGTGATGTCACTGCTGCTGGATAAAGAAACGGGTCCACATTTCTATTGTTTAAGCTTCTCCCACATTCTGTGCTTCTGTTCGGCAGTTTCTCAGCATGTTGGGAACTTACCCTTCTTTCTGTTGCAAATGCATGAATAAAAACAGTATACAAGGCCTTTTATGGAAACCCTCTGACTAACAGAGTATAAAAACGGTTTTGAAACAGTTTTTACAATTAACAACATTGAAATAATGCAGTTTTTCCTATGAAATGGAAAATTAAAAAAAGATCCAGAAGAACACTGTATTCAAAAGAGGTGGAGCGGAGCATGTATACAACATTCCCTGGCATCATAGTAGAACGGGTCACCGCAATCAATACCACTGCACTGCAGAAACAATTAGATGCCTTTACCTAATGTGTAACACTCATCATGCTCAGCTTGTCACCATTTATGGTTTAAAGATGCAAAAGCTCTCTTCACTCTCAAGCCTCCCAGTAAAACTGAAGATTTCCGTCCTTCACTTTGAAGGATGTGACAAAATAAGACGCAGAATATGTTGAAAATTAGTAACAATAACATATCCATCCATCCAACCATCTTCTTCCGCTTATCCGTTCCTGGGTCACGGGGGCAGCAGCCTCAGCAGAGATGCCCAGACTTCCTTCACCCCAGACACTTCCTCCAGCTCCTCCGAGGGGAGTCCGAGGCGTTTTCCAGGCCAGCCGAGAGACATAGTCTCTCCAGCGTGTCTTGGGTCTTCCTTGGGTTTTCCTCCCAGAGGGACATGCCTGGAACACCTCCCTAGGGAGGTGGGACATGCCTGGAACACCTCCCTAGGGAGGCGTCCAGGAGGATCCGATAGAGATGCCCAAGCCACCTCAGCTGAGCACCCTGCGGAGGGTATAGAGCTGGTCCAGTGTTCCACGACCGGGACGAAAACCGCATTGTTCCTCCTGAATCCAAGGTTCAACTTTTGGCCGTATTCTCCTCTCCAGTACCCTGGAGTAGACTTTCCTGGGGAGGCTGAGAAGTATGATCCCCCTGTAGTTGGAACACACTCTCCAGTCCCCCTTTTTAAAAAGTGGGACCACCACCCCGGTTTGCCACTCCAGCGGTACTGTGCCCTTCATCCATGCAATGTTGCAGAGGCGTGTCAACCAAGACAGCCCTATGACATCCAGAGACTTGAGGTACTCAGGGAGAATCTCATCCACCCCCGGTGCCACTGAGGAGCTTACGAACCACCTCGGTGACCTCGGCTTGGGTGATGGATGAGTACGCCCCAGAGTCCCCACCCTCTGCTTCCTCAGTGGAAGGCATGTCAGTCGGGATGAGGAGATCCTCGAAGTATTCCTTCCACCGTCCGATGATGTCCCCAGACGAGGTCAACAGCTCCTCACCTGCACCGTAAACGGTGCCGGCAGAGTACTGCTTCCCCCTTCTGAGGCGCCGAACGGTCCACCAGAACTTTCTCGAGGCCGACCGAAAGTCTTCTTCCATGGCCTCACCGAACTTCTCCCAGACCCGGGTTTTTGCCTCCAGGACTGCCCGAGCCGCGGCTTGCAAAAAATAAGATTTTATTCTAGAAATGTGTCCAATGTTCTAAGTTTTTTTTTTTTTTCTGACACTTTTCAGACAACAGAAAAATGGAAATCAAAGATTCGGGTTCAAGTGTCTTTGCATTTGGAAAAAAAAATGTTTTAAAGAGGGTGAGGATTTGGAAGAAATTGCTTCGCTAAAGAAAAGTGACATCCACTCCTGTTGTTTAAGCTTCTCATTAGGTTACGGCATTGAGCACAAAGAAATAATCTTATCTAGCTTAAGTAAATGCTGCTGACACAGAAAAAAAAGAAGAAGTGCACTGCGTTGAAGTTATTGTCCCTGAACTTTCTTTTTTTTATATGCTGGGAACTTTTCTGTTAATTCATGATCACTAATTACCTCAAACAGATAAGAAGAGATGTCAGATGCACATGAAGCGCAGAGGTTTACTGGATTCCATTATAACTGTCAAGTTAGTCCCACTTACTTTGAGCTTTCAGTCTAATTGAAGCACAAAAGAAAGAGATTGAAGACCGAATTGTACCCTACGGCCAATTTAGCATTGACAGATACACAATTGCAATACAGCTGCTGCCTTTGGACATGTATGCTGTCGCAGCTCCGCACTCAGTTACCATGAAACGTGATGAGCTGGTTATTTATGATGAAAAAACGCTTTATTGCCTGTGACACAATCATTCATCCTACACTAATGAACAACAGCAGATACATTGCAGACACAAAGTGTTTTACATGTGCTTTCTTCTTCATCATCATGTTTTTGATGCCTTTTCACTCGTCTGAACCACAGAAAGAGACGTTGGGTGTTTTAACTACTGCTGGTTTTGCCGTCTGAGGTTATGCTTCCCAACAGGTTAGGGGAGGAAGAGTGAGCATCGTCTTTAGTTTAAATTATGCCTACCAGAACAAGTGAACCAGCAACTACAACTGCAGCCCCCTGGGACCATTTGGGAGGCTTGGATGCCTTGCCCAAGGGCATTTCATCTGGGAATAGTCTGATCGTTCACTGTCATTTTTTTTTTTTTTTAAATGCCCTTCTGCAGGTTAAGGAAGTTAAATCGATGACTTTCTGAGCCAGGCCCCCCCTCGAGACTCCCAGCCACAGTTGCTGTTAACAGACATGTGCTACAACAACATGTCTCTTTCTGTCAAGCAGTGCCTTTCTATACACTACTAAAATCTTTTTACAGCTATTTCTGGATTTTTATGTTGTATCCATGATATAGTGATCTATAAATGTACTGAGGGATATTTCAGTTCAGTCAGTGTTTCCCAGAGAAATAAAGAAAACCGTGTATGGAATTAGTCTGACTGAAATCATAGTTTTTAAAATGCATAAAACTAGTGTAGTCCCGATCAATCGGGCCCAAAATACTCAATATACCCTAAAGCAATATTAAATAATCTTTTAAAACTAGAGGTTGTTTCCAAATACTTAAAAATAGTCACAGCAATGTCAGTTTGGAGAGAAGTGTGAGAGCTATAGGCTAACAGCTACTGTTTTACACCACTGAAATGAACTAAAGTCTCAAAATTTGACAAAATGGCACTTTTATACAGCAACACTTTTACATTTCATAATTACACAGTCCCTTTAACATGGTCTGCTTGACGTGTAATCAGTACTCGAGTTGTAAAAAATAATCAGGGGGGATGGTGGATTTTATCATACGGGGACAGATAATTTGTGCTGATTACAAATAATATAATATATTACAAATAATAGCACTGACCAAAACAGCTGCAGAAATACTGCAGGAATGACATAGCAGCAGTTAAATGCAGCCTTCTGTAAGCTTTAAATATCCACTGGCAGGGGTTAATTTGTGCCGGATCCTGCCGGAACAAGATCCGGCACCTCTCGATTTTGGCCTCCCTGCGTTCCGGGACTTATTTGGGCAGATCCGGCACCTCTCGTATAAAACAATAATAATATAAAAACGTTTTTTTTTTTAATGTATAAAAAATAATAATATGCATAAATTCATTTACAGAACAAATCCCAAGCATTTCATGTTGTTTATAAAGATTTAACGTCATTTGAAAGAGTCGGAGATTTGTTGATGCAATGAAAAGATGGGCCAGTAAACCACGCCCCTGACCAAAAAAACTTTGGAAATTTGCTGTATCTGGGGAGCCAGCAGCGAGCAACGCAAACATGTCAAAAAGACAGCTGAATTTACTGTCTTTTTTCAAAAAGAAGGAAGAGTTGCATGATTCTTCAAAACGAATCAGAAAAGCAACAAGCGGCGATTAGGGCAGCAGCTGCAGCACAATCAATGTGCCGCGGAGCACATACACATGAATGGATGTGTGTCGGTTGCTGTGGATTATGTTCTCACTACAAATAAAAAAACGGGCTGAAGCCCCCCCAATTTGATCTCAGCCCCCCAAACTTAAGAGGACATTTTTCCCTTTCCAACGATACCAATATTGTGTTTGTACAATTTAAAACGGCGTTATTTTGGGGTTGATGCAGCCGCATCTCTCTGCCTGCAGTCACTGCACTGTCCAGCAATGTCCCGCCCACAGCACCATCTGATTGGTTACACACAGAGACAGGCACGGGAAACAGCCAATCAGCGGTGAAGGCTGTGCATGCGCTGTGCTCACACACAAACAGAGGGGATAATAAGTTTAGCCGGGGAGAGAAGCTAGCTCCGGAGAGGATATGTTTCCAAGGTAATTTAAGGCAGCAGACACCCTATTATTGTTATTCTAGCTTTCCAAAATGCACCAGATTGATGCATTTAAATGCATTATGCTCAAAAAATTTCCCGGGTGGGTGGGGGGGGCGCGCGCCCCCCCCCCCCCCCCCCCCCCCCTCCCCCCCGGGACCCCCGCGATGTTCCGGGACCTCTTCATTGACAAATTAAGCACTGTCCACTGGGCTTACATCAAATACATCAAAACACAACAATAAAAAACACTTTTCTGAACGTATCAATATGACTCTGTCCTTCACAGGATAAGTAACATGGATCACTGCAAAAACTCACAATCTTAACAAGAACATTGGTCTTATTTCTAGTAAAAATATCTCATTTTAGAAAAAAATGAGACAATAAATAAAAAAAATTCTAAATTTTACATTAAAACAAGATTCATCACTGGAAAATTTTCACATGTTTCAGGTAGATTTTCACTTGAAACAAGTAGAAAAATCTGCCAGTGGAACAAGATTTTTTTGCTTGTAATAAGAAGATAAATCTTGTCCCACTGGCAGATTTTTCTACTTATTTCAAGTGAAAATTTACTAGAAACAGGTGAAAATTGTCAAATAAGTTATTTTTCTGGTGATGACTCTAAATGTTGAAATAGTAAAACCATATTCATTGATGAAATGACATAAGGGATGGAAAGGGGGGATGGCAGTTTTACAGGGGGGATGATTTGGACCGTTTTTATTTCGGGGGGGAGGGGAGTACTGGGTGTAATACAGGGGACTGTGTTGACTTTGGTTTTCCAAAAGAAGCAAACTGTAGTAACCTGCTCAAAAAGTGATTACGTAAATATATCATATAAATCACTCACTCAAACTGCAATGAAATTGATGAGGTTTGAGTCTCCCTTCTAAATTCCTCATTGATTGTCTAAACAGAGTTGTGACTGCAGTCCACAGTTGGCAAGTAGTACATCACAATCAAACTTCAAATAAATAAATAAATCACGTTCTGTAGCAATCCAGCAAAGTAAAATAAGACTTGGATCTATGCTGGCCTTAGATTACTTTATAATACAGTTCTAAAAAGTGAAGTCATCTGAGGGTAAGGAGCCCCAGAGAAGGTTGTAGTTCAGGTTTCAGGCACTTCATCCAGCCAGATTTCCTGTCTGCTAAAGTGCTGATTGGAGTGGAACCGAAGCAATCTGGCCTTGGCTTCAATAAATTTCCCACCACATTGGGAAGGCAATAACTTTACAATTGTCTAGGGGAAGATTAGATAAGGAGGATAAACTTTCTTTTATCAATGCAACAGTAAACTATATGTACTGTAAGGTATTTGATGGAATTTAGTCCAGATTACAAATTGAGGTTTTTTATGAAGCTTTTTTAATGCCGTTTTCAAAATGTTTTATCCAAACTATCCTGTTATATTTTGTTAAATCGATTTGGACGGAGCAAATCCATGTGATTATTGAAAATTAACAGCCATCCTACACAAATACTACTTATTAGGGCCCGAGCACTTCCAGTGCGAAGGCCCCCTAAACGTGCCCCAAAAGTCACCAAATTTTGCACGCAAGTCAGGCCTGGTGAAAAGTTTGATATTTAATGGTCTGCATTAATCGGCGTGGCCTAATGGCTCAACAGCGCCCCCTAAAAAACTTTGTGCCACAAGCCCCACAATAAATGCACGAAAATCGGTACACACCTGTATCATGTCGCAACTTAAAGAAAAGTCTCTTGGAGCCATGGCCGAAACCGAACAGGAATCGGCCATTTTGAATGAATCGTGTAATTCTGGCGCAATTTATGCCATTCCTTCGGCAGTTAATACGGCCCGAACCGTAACGTGCACCCAGGTGTGTTATACATCAAAATGTGTGTCTCCATCCTGCGACGACGGGCATTACTTTTCTCAGAAAAAAGCGTTACCATGGCGATGATAGACGCCAAAAAACGCGCCCCCCCCCTTCATCTGATTGGTCCGTATTTGATAGTCCCTTTTCTCTGCCATAACTTTTGAACGGGTTGTGATAAAGACATGTGGGTGGTGTCATGAGAATCGGTATTGAGAATATATAGAAAATATATTCAAACTTTGAAACCCTGGTCAACCCCCCCAGCCTGAAATCGGCTATAATGTGCCTCCTAAAATGGCCGCCGTGCCATGAACTACAGTCCCAGCATGCCTTGCGGGATGGGGCGGCGTCTGAGAGCGGCACGCACCCAATCCCGAGCGAGGCACTGATGACGTCATCGCAGCGCGCGGAAATACAAAACTCCGTGCTGCACCGATACTTCTCTCTTCTCTTTTCTTCAGCCAACGATCCGGGACGCGCTTTGCTGTCCAGCAGCTTTTAAGAGCTGTGGGGGGGGGGGGTTTCAAGGAGCACGGGACGAGCCGACGTTCTGAAGGGAGGAACCGGCCCCCCGTGCGCAGCGAGGCGGTGTGTTGAGGACGTGGTCAGGACCAGAGAGCCGGTGTGAGGTTTCTCCAGCCACTGTTCACTTTTTCTGTGAAGTTAGGAGAGGAGAGAGACCGAGCGGCCGCAGTAATTGGGGATCCCCGCCAGGAAACCCCCGGCAGGACCGAGCCGCAGGCGACGGAGCCTGCAGCCTCAGATCCGGACTCCCGAGGACGCGTGAGCTGCGGTCTGGGCGATCAGTCACTGGTGTAGACCTGAATTTATGTTTAATGAAATTACTGTGTGCATATTACGGTTATTTGTTCATTTGGTGGTGCCGTTTCGCCAGTTGATCACGGTTTAAAACACCGGGAGTAACATCCGGTCTAGATTTGCACGTGGCTTAAAGAGGGTTCCGCCATCTTTAAATACAACAGGAGCCCCGGCTTCTTTAAACACTGCAGCCACGTTTGAACTGTAGATGTTCGTTGATACCATGTTTATTATTACATTTGATTCTTTTTTTTCATTCCATGCATTTAACTTTCATTTCATTTTATTGATTGCTGTTTTTCTAGTTAATTAATGGTTTTATAATAACGTAGTGTGCCATCAGGATTCATTGGGGGTGTTACGTTACCATCTTTTGACACCTATATGTAAATAAATTCTGATTGATTTTTAATGAGTGGTTGTTGTTATTTCATGCAGATTTTGGTCACAATTGATTTGTTTGACAGAGCCTAGTGTTCGGATCTCACTCCTTCAATTGTTATTCTGTAAGTGATAGTAAGATTTACTGTTCTGCAGGACAATCCTAATCATATGAGACTGATTTTCTGCTGTTTAGTTATCATTTTTCCCTGGATTAAGGCCCCGGGGTGGTGCCCCTACGAGAATTATTATCATTTTGATAATTCAATTTGATAAATAGTCGACTTTATTAATTATTAATAATTCTTTAATAGAATTATCATTAGCCTTTGATAACTGACCAGCTTAGCTACCTGAGTTGCACAACAGTTGAGAGAATGAGAACGTACAGCTCTGCCCAATAATACATGCCCCACTTTGGTCCAAAACTATTCCTTCAGTTATAACAATCCCAGATGCTGTCTGCACAGTTACAGTTATATACTCTTGGACTGGAGACATAATTTCATAAAAAAAAAAAATAGGTAGATATGGTCTGTGCTGATTAAAAACTAGATGGCCTTTACAACTACCAATAAAATACTAGAAAACTTCAGGAAATTTTGATATGGGCATGCCCTACTGCCCATTCGTCCCCTCTTGCTGCTTTGGTTTGGGGCTGTAGTGGTTGTGTTCGGGGTGGTTCTATGTCTATGTTCTATGAGGTGTTTATGGTTGTATTGCATTCATTCCTGTGCTCCTGTGGTTTAGGTTTGTTAATAAACCACACCCCCTGCTTCGGGGTTGTGTGGTTCATAATGGCCAAGAAGTAGTTTAAGGTTGTTAATTAACCGTTAAAGGTTGTTAATAAACCTTTGGGGATGGGGCCATTAGGCAGGCATTTTGACTTAAAATTTATGTAAATCACAGCTTCATGAAATTTGAATATGTTGTAGTCCACAACGAGGCGAGATTTGAAACATCTGAATCATGTCCCTACGATAAGCTATTCCGTAGCAACAAGCGTCCAAAGTTAAATGGAATTTTTTTTTAAATTGAAAGTTAAATATTGCAAAAAATGTAATAATTGGCATAATGAGATTGTACACTCCTTTAGTGCCAATCGGGCCAAGTGTTTGAAAATTTGAACGATGTCTCTATGATAAAGTATGGCCGAGTAAAAAGGTACAGAATTTTTGCCCTTTTTTTGCTTGCTAGCCGCTAGCGTTGCCACGGTAACACTTTTGACTGAGAAAAGTAATACCCATCGAGGCACGATGGAGACGATGTATGCCATGCATTGGTGCACGTTGCGGTTCGGGCCGCATTAACGGACGAAAAGGTGGCAGAATAAGAAGAAGAGGAGGAAAGGGAAACCTTTTCTGGATAATAATATATAGCCTTAATTTTTCAGGTTTTCTTGGGCGTGTTTTATTTTTTGGGGATTTTTTTCTTCCACATCAGAGCGGGGTCATACTGTACACCCGCTGCGGCGCAGTGGGATTTTTGCGACTTTCGCTTTCTAGCAACATTGCCCTTTGGGCCATTTTGGACGATTGCAACATGGTCATGCCACTACTTGGCATGACCATAATCATCCATAGGTTTTGGTCAGTGCAGAAAAATTAGCTAACCGTGTGATAAGTGAAGTTAAAGGAGATCAGAAGGATTTGAAAATTGTTCGCATTAACAAGATTTGATTTGATTTGATTTGGATCCCCATTAGTTGATGTAGTTTACATCAACTACTCTTCCTGGGGTCCGATCAATAAAACAATACAAATAATATGATAAAAATAAAAAATAAAAATACAGTTCAGAAATACACTAACAAACATCACAAAAAGATTTACATAGACAACATACGGTCTATAAAAGTACCAGCCATTAGCAAATCAGCAAATTTAGCAAATAATTTAGCAAGCTAATAGCAGCAAAGCATATTCTTAATCCAATCAGATACAGTGACATGTGATTTTGTGGGGGATTTAACACATATACAGTGTCAAAAAACACTCTCAGATACAGCCAGACACACCGTAAATAAATAATTTATGGTTACACTACCTTTTGTGAGCTATGCGTTTCTTCACTTGTTTTTTGAAACTGACCTTGCTCTGGGTTTTAGAAAGAACAATTTAGTCTGTAGAAATTAGTGGTGTAAAAAAACAATGTAATGTTTTATTTACTGTATGAGGTGGGTATTAAAAAATTTAGTTAATATTTGGACAGTGATGCCCACTAATGGGTTTATTACATTTGATGTAAATTTCCTCCTGGATCGTTGACATGAGCTAAACCAGTCTCAGATATCCAAGGCTTAGCTATCCAAGTGTTTCACATGTTAATGGTTTTTCAGATGTGGCCTGCATGGCAAAGAAAAGGGGAAAAAAAGGCCATTTAGACAGTATCTTGTTATACATGTATATTTATGAAGAGAAATGCCGCAGAGCCAGCAGAGCCTTTTATTTATTCGTCTCAAAGCGGTAGTTACCTCTATTTACAGAATAAAAGACTGACCTGTTGATAAATCATAAGCATACGCAGCAGCGAGACCTCAGGGACGGCACCATTATACACATCTGATAGTTAATACATCTAACAAGAACCTTATCTGAGGTCACCGAGCAAAACAAAGTATGATAAATGCTGGATTGTGCAGTCATCTCTTTTCATAAATGCTGTGGTAGGAAGTTTCATTTGCACCTGGGAAAATTTGAAAGAAAGTGAAAGACTAAAAGAAGCATTTGTTGGACATGTATTGAAGAATCCATTTACTGTTCAGAAAATATATTAATAGGGATGAAAGGTTTAATGTTTGATATGAACGTTAAAGTTATCAGTTAAGATCACAAGCAATAGGAATCAGGTGCAATGAGGTAACAATATAAGTATTGTTAGGTATTATACTTAAATATTTGCTGAGGGATTTTTGACAGAAGCTGTGCAAAATTATTACTCACGGCTGAAAAGTAATGCTTGAAGAAAGAAAAATAAATGAAATCTCCCCATCAGCGGTGTTCCTTGACTGGGCGGATTCACACACAAATTGATTGTTTTAAATGAAATTAAAATTGTTAAATGAGGATTGTAATAGTAAGTTATGGACTGTTAGCATGTCCGTAACTTATTACAATCAATATCACTTCTATTAGCTGAGCTGTAGAGGATGATTAGAGACAGTAGCCTTTTCACTGACCGCGGCATATGTTCCACTTATAAAAGGGACAGAGGCGACACATTTACAACAACTACAATGCATGTTCAAGCTGTTACAAGTTCTTTTAAACTGTGGCTGCCTACCCATGAGACCTGGAACTAAATATTTATGTTCAAACGGTTCATTCAGTAATTCATTGGAAATGTGACTTATTGAAATAAAGAAACGGTTCATAATTCTCAGCCTCTAGCCGTGCCTTCACTTTGACAAACGTACCAGAATCCTTTAAAAAAAAAAAAGTTGGATATGAATACTGGTTTTAAAATGACTAGTTTGAGCCCGGTCTTGGTCTCAAGACCACTTTTTTGTGGTCTTGGTCTTGTCTCGGTCTCGGGTCTCTCGGCCTCCCCAGGTCTCAGACTCGGATCATTGAGATACCGTTGTACACCAAGGTGACCAGTTCTTCAGTGTAATCTGATTACTGTAATGGTAAATACTGTAATTTCAAGTTGATAATTGTATCTTTTAATATGTAAAATACAGGTTTCATCTCCAAATTCAGTCAGTAACATGTACTATTCATGACTTTTCTGAGGTGGAGGGGGGTGTTGGAGCTGGTTATTCTGCTAGAGGACTTTGGGACAAGTTAGTAGTCGTGTGAATCCTTAAAAGCACTGGAGTCAATCCTCCAATCGTGTAGAAATAGCGGTAGTGCAGTCGCCACACATATCTGATCTCAGCTGATGGTGAAAACATTTATAGTGAGTTCAACATCATCATCCACTTCTCTGTGTTATTGAGCTGCAGTTGAATACAAGCTCATATGTAAACTAGCTGAACCAGGATGGTGCTGATGTTCTACATACAATCACGCAGGATCAGGAAATAACCAGGTCTCTTTTTGTCTCTTTAGTACTACCCAAGTACCAACCATCGGACTTCCAGACTGATGCTCGTGCAGAACTTGTTTCAGTTCCTCAGCTGACCGCTAGAGGCTGCCTCCAAAAGCGAGCCATTCTCCATTGACTCCCATGTTAAAATGTCCAACTTTAGAGCAGAAATAAACATATTTATAGCCAGGTTCAGACAAACATTTTGGTTTTGATTGATTGATTTCACACCCATGATAAATCTGAGAGGGGTTGATTTTTTCTTTTTGCCACACCAGCAGTTTATATCAAGCTTACGGAAGAGTATTAGGGCCAGGCAGGAGAAGAATAAAAATAATATTTTAGAGGAGGAAGATTTTTTTTTCATTATGCACATTATGCAGAAAAAAGTCGAAATGTTGAGAAAAAAGTCAAAATGTCGAGATTAATGTTGAAGCGCAATTTCGAGAAAAAAGTCGAGATGTTGAGAAAAAAGTAAAAATGTCGAGAATAATGTTGAAGTTCAATTACGAGAAAAAAGTTGAAATGTTGAGATTGGCTGCCCGTAAAATTCAGAATCCAATTTAAAATTGTATTACTTGCGTATAAAGCCCAAAACGGCTTAGCTCCGCATTATTTTCAAGACCTGATAGTGCCTTATATTCCTGGCAGAGCTCTCCGTTCTCGGAGTGCAGGTTTACTCGTAGTTCCTAGAGTATCCAAATGTAGATTTGGAGGGCGGGCATTCTGCTATCAGGCACCATTACTATGGAACCAACTTCCAATCTGGGTTAAGGAGGCTGACACCACCTCCACCTTTAAAACTAAACTTAAAACCTTTCTGTTTAGTAAAGCCTATAGTTAGTGTTTAGTAAACCTCTAGCTGGTGTTGGTAAATCTCTAGGTAGTGTAAACTCCAGTGTGTTAGAGTCAGTAGTCATAGTTGCAGCTATAGAACAAAACTACAATAGTTAGTCTCAAACATAGTTTCGTGGTAGATATGCTGCTATAGGCTTATGCAGCAGGGGGGCACCGACATGATCCACTGGGCGGTGCCACTCACCCTTCTTCTCCTCTCCTCTTCCCTTCCTCTCTTCTCCATTTCCATTTTTATTTATTATAAATATCTCATAGCTATCATTTTTGTCCATCGCTCCTGTAGTTTCTTGTGCTGGCCCCCCTTTTTTCTCTTTTGTGCATGTTTGCAGGCCGGAGCTTCGGGAGCTGCGTGCTGGCCTGCGGTCCCCCCCTCTGATCATCCCGCTGCTGCTTCCACCTGCGTGCGCCCCCCCCGCCCCCTTTGGTCATCCCGCTGCTGCTCCCACCTGCCCGTGTTGTATGTTGTATTTCAACATTTAGACATAAAGTAAAGTTCTAATATAATTGGCTCAGCCAATGACTGGCAGTTATCACTTCATCTTTAATCGTCATGCCACCGGACTTAGCGAAGCAACCACACATTCGTATTAACCCCGGCTCGGGTAGATGTAAATGGTCATTTGATTTCGAGTCAACGCGTTAAACGGTATGTAAATGTCGGACGGTTTGGCTGAAGGAGCTGGGAGCAAAGCTAACTTTGACATACGGTGGGGATGTTTTTTTAAAGACTATTAGACTATCTTTCCATGAACGATTAAAGTCTACAAATGAACAAAAGTACCACTTCCTTTGCATTTAACATGTTTTGGTTTCAGCATGTAGTTAAATTAATTATACCAGGCAGCTAAGTTCCTATGGTAGAACGCCTCTCTTTTCCCAGAGGAGCAACAGCATCAAATGCGCAGTAAGTGCAGTAAATCAGCAGGATTATTGACGAGGAAATCAATATCTGCAGGGGTAAAATTTAGGTCGCAGCCCTCAATTGCTCTAACATATTTTATTGTAGGAAGATAAGAAGCGAAAGGCTTCCTTACATTTATTTACAGTGTTATTATATACACACCTGCTGTAATACATTATTATGCACTATAACATGTTAAAATCAAATGTTATTAAATAGTGGTTGGAGAGGAGGGAGTTTACGGGCAACACTAACAAATCATCAGGTTCCCTACCGTAGGCGAGGACGAGATCAAGGGTGTGATTAAAACAGTGCACCGGTTCATTTACTTCATGTTAGACACCCATCGATTCTAAAAAGAGAATGAAGGCTAAACTTAAGGCTATCGCTGTCAACATCAATATGAATGTCAAAGTCAGCCACTATAATGACTTTGTCTGTACTGAGCAATAAACCAGATGGGAAGAATGCTTAAATATAACTAAACCTGGTGTGTCTCTTGTGGTTAAAGCATTTCGGTCTGCACTGAAATGCATTTCCCCCCCAATGAACCCTACGGGGTGAGATCCATAGATCTATTCAAATTAGAAATATACACACTTGTGAATGTGAAAAGGCCTAAAAAAAAAAGATTATAAAACAGTTAAATGTCTGACAAATATGCAGCAAAACTTTAGTCAACCTAACGAACTGGTCCAGGGGTCAATGCCCAATCGTTATTACATCTTTGATGTTCTGATTTGTTTCAGTCAGTCAATCTTTACACCCGTATCACATTCCCTATGGCAGCTTCCCAACCACCATTAGTCAGTTACCAGATGCGTGTCGTGCAAGTCTTGCTAACTTGTGGAAAACATCAAACTGGCCACGTCTTTGATCTAACAGCTTGTCACATTTCATTCAGAGCAAATGGACGTGTCCTGGAAGGCACGTCTCATGATGGAACGGCAGGGAGAAAAAGGCCGCTTGGTGTCCTCTTTGATGAATCCCACATGGATGGGATTTGCCCATGTTTAGCTTCATACATGGATACTGCCACAAACTCAACACAACATTTTTCACAGGACAAAAAAGTTCAATATTTTCTCAAAAAATGTAAGGAATGTTTCAGATCAGTTGTGTTTATATAGTTTTCTGTGTGATTATGCAGTTAATCATTCAGGATTGGGAGGTGTGGCAGCAGCACGAATGCTCCCTCGTCCCAGTTGGGGATGTTGCCTGATCTCCATGGCTTTTTTGATCCACCGTTTGTATTTATTGTTTTTTTTTATTTTTTTTTATAGATATTGATTTTGATTTTGGTTTTAAAGTAAACAAACATGACATAAGGAAACATAAGAACACCATATTCTACACAGAACACACTGAGCAGGAATTCACACACGATGATGAAGCAAAATTACACAATTAAATCAAAATGTTCAAAATGGCCGACTTCCTGTTCGGTTTTGGCCATGGCGCCAGGAGACTTTTCTTTAAGTTGCGACATGATACAGGTGTGTACCGATTTTCGTGGATGTACGTCAAACCATATTGTGGGGCTTGAGGTACAAAGTGTTTTCTGTATGGACCAATCAGATGAAGGGGGGGGGGGGGGGCGCTTTTTGGCGTCTAGCATCGCCATGGTAACGCTTTTGACTGAGAAAAGTAATGCGCGTCGTCGCAGGATGGAGACGCACAGTTTGATGTATAACACACATGGGTGCACATTACGGTTCGGGCCGTATTAACTGCCGAAGGAATAGCATAAATTGCGCCAAAATTACACGATTAATTCAAAATGGCCGACTTGCTGTTCGGTTTCGGCCATGGCGCCAAGAGACTTTTCTTTAAGTTGCAACATGCCACAGGTGTGTACACATTTTCGTGCATGTACGTCAAACCGTATTGTGGGGCTTGAGGCACAAAGTTTTCTAGGGGGCGCTGTTGAGCCATTAGGCCACGCCCATTAATGCAAACCATTAAATATCAAATTTTTCGCCAGGCCTGGCTTGCGTGCAAAATTTGGTGACTTTTGGGGCACGTTTAGAGGGGCAAAAAGGCCCTCATTTCGTCGGAAAAATAAAAACGAGAACGAGGAAAACAATTCCTACAGATATAATAGGGCCTTCGCACTGTCAGTGCTCGGGCCCTAGAAAAAGGGAGGGAGGGGGAAGAAGACTGTTAACAGTTGAATGGGTACATGACCAGATATCCAGGCAGTGAGGTTGTTACAATATTCCGCTTGGTTAAAACTCAAGTATAGGCTTCTCTAGGAATATATGTCCAGATAAGTCCATAGAGGCCTCTCTGCAAAGTCTGTGCACTCTCTGTTCCAATGTAGTTCAAGAATGGGTCCCAAATTTGATAAAACATTGAGAGTTTCTCCTTAAGCTACTAGGTCATGGCGTAAAATGCACCTTCTGGCACCAAACAAAAGAACATCAAGCTGTTTTACCATGTGGGCTTTAAGATTCAATATAAAATGTAATCCAAGAATACAAGAAAAGGCTTTAAGACCTAGCTATTTACCAAATATTACAGAAATGTCATTACAAATCTTTCCCCAGAAACTTTTGATAAAGGGACAATCAAAAATACAGTGGAAATAAGACCCATCAGAAACCTTGCATTTGTTACAATATTTGGTAAATATAGGATTACATTTGTGCTGTAACACTGGTGTAATCTGGAGCCTATGAATTATTTTAAACTGTAACTCCTTGACTTGTTTGGTTGAGCTCATCTGGTTGTTTGTCAACCAAACATCTCCCCACTCATCGTCTGAGACGGTTGTATTTATTGGTTTCTGATCCGATGATGTGTCCACCGTCCCGTACTCTCCCACACCTGAGACTCTCTCCTCCAGAGAGCGTTGGAATGCGGCAGCCGTTATCAACCTGGTGCATCTGTCAGAGCCGTCGGGTCGGACGCTGATGAATGACAAGTGACAGCTGTCAGATGAGGCTTCTGAAGAAGACTGCAGCCGAAACATGTAAAAGGTAAATGAAAAAAAACAACAAAAAAACCTAAGGACACTTTACAAACCAATGCAATAATTAGGGCTGTCAAACGATAAATGTTTTAATCGTGATTAATCGCATGTTGTCCATAATTAACTTATTATATCATAACTTATATTAATCGCACATTTATTCACACGTTTTTTGCTGTTCTAAATTACCATAAGGTATTTTTTTTAATGTTTTTAATACTGTTAACAACATGAGAAAGGGCAAATATGCTTGCTTTATGCCAATGTTTATTCAACTTCCCACAAAAAAAAGCTTTTGACCTGAATGTAACATTCCTTCATAAATACAAACACAATGTAGTCCCCAACTTAAGACTAACTTAAGATTCCTTGTTTTTTTAAGCAGCTCAATGTAAAACAATGAACCATATGCATCACAAACATTGTACAAGAAGTGCATTGGTCAGTTAAATTTTCCATGTAATTATGTCTAACCTCATATGGAGGAAAATAAAAGGCTCAAAAAATATCCCCTTCTCCTAAGTGGGATCAAAACAGGATGATACAAAAAATAAATTACAAACAAATGTTTGTAGACTTGTCCAGGCGCCTTTTTTGCAAGCTGCTTGTTAGGGTTTGGCACACCCTTCCTCCGCCAAAGGGCGCCAAAGTCTGGCCAGTCTTTGCCAGAGCACCCGCAGCTTATCCCAATCACTGTCCCCACACCTGACACCATTCAGCCTCGTCACCCAGCATGCTCTTAAGCCTGTCTCCCACAAGCTGCGGTGTCGGATGATTCTCTCCAGCTCAGAGCCCCATACTCTTCCCGTTTTCCTGGACTTCCCTAGTTTCCCGTTCGTGGACCTTCCCTTCCATTCAGCATGTTTGCCTGGTTCCGCGACATGTTGAACAAATTCCTCTTTGTTTACCTTGACAATATTCTTATCTTTTCTGAGACAGAGGAGGAGCATATTCAGCATGTTCGCCTGGTTCTGAGACATTTGCTCGAGAATAGCCTGTTCGTAAAGGTCGAGAAAAGTGAGTTCCATGCCTCCTCTGTGTCCTTCCTGGGGTTCATCGTCCGGGAGGGTCAGCTTCTGCCCGACCCTTCCAAGATCCAGGCTGTGGCCGAGTGGCCAAATCCCACCACTAGGAAACACCTCCAGCAGTTCCTGGGATTCTCAAACTTTTACCGGCGTTTCATCCGGGACTACAGCAGAGTGGAGGAGCCACTAACCAGACTCACTTCCACACTCCGCCCCTTCACTTGGACCGAAGAGGCCGAGGCAGCCTTTGAACGGCTCAAGGTGCTTTTTACCTCGGCTCCTATTCTCTCCCACCCAGATCCGACCCGGCAGTTCGTGGTGGAAGTGGATGCCTCGGATACTGGGGTGGGGGCCGTTCTCTCCCAGCTGAGCGCCAAGGACGGTAAGCTGCATCCCTAGGCATATTTTAATCAGCGTCTCTCCCCAGGCGAGAGAAATTATGACCCGGGGAACCGCAATTTCTTGCCCTGGTCCTGGCGCTCCAGCAGTGGCGTCACTGGCTCGAGAGGGCAGCCGAGCCTTTTGTCATCTGGACAGACCACAAGAACCTGGCCTACCTCCGTGGGGCAAAGCGCCTCAACTCCCGCCTGTTCCTCAGGCGGTTTTCCTTCACCCTCACCTACCGCCCGGGCTCGAGGAACACTAAGCCAGATGCCCTCTCCCGCCAATTCTCCGCAGACCCTGTCTGTCAGGACCCCGACCCGATCCTGCCCCCAGCCTGCATTGTCGGGGCAGCCATCTGGCAGGTCGAGGAACGCGTCCGGAAGACCCAGGGATCGGCAGAGGACCCTGGCGAAGCACCACACAACACGCTGTTCGTTCCGAAGAACGTCCACTCGGAGGTGGTGCAGTGGGCCCACTTGTCCCGGCTGGAGTGCCACCCCGGGGTAGCCCGCATGCTTCACCTCCTACGACAGCTGTTTTGGTGGCCCTCCCTCTTCCGCGACACCAAGAGGTTCATCGCTGCCTGCCCGACCTGCGCCCGGGGGAAGTCCTCCCACCAGGTGCCCTCTGGTCTCCTCCACCCGTTGGCGATCCCACGGCGCTCTTGGTCCCACATCGCCGTGGACTTCGTCACGGGCCTGCCGCCCTCTGGAGGTAACACTGTTGTACTAACCATCGTGGACCGCTTCTCCCGGTCCGTCCACTTTGCCGCCGATGGGAGTCTCTGGAGAGCAACAGAGACTGGGGACCCTTCCTCGTCCAGCACGTGTGCCGTCTCCACGGGATCCCGACAATTCACCTCCAGGGTGTGGAGGTCCTTCTGCGCGGCCCTGGGAGCTTCTCCGAGCCTTTCCTCCGGTTACCATCCCCAGTCCAACGGCCACTGATCGAATGGACCAGTCGCTGGGGAACGCGCTCCGGTGTGTGGCGGCTCGGCACCCGACCTCCTGGAGCACCTACCTTCCCTGGGTGGAGTACGCTCAGAACTCCCTGGTGTCCTCGTCCTCCGGTGTCTCCCCCTTCATGGCAGCCATGGGATACCAACCCCCCCTCTTCGAGTACCAGGAGAGGGAGGCGGCTGTTCCCTCGGTCTGGGTCCATCTACGCCAGAGCCAGAGAGTCTGGCGGCGGGTACGTTCCGCACTGGCTAAATCCTGTCTCCGCTCTCAGCAACAGGCAAACCGTCGTCAGGTCCCCACTCCTCAGTATAGGCCTGGGCAACAAGTCTGGTTGTCCTCCAGGGACCTGCCATTGAGGGTGGAGTGCCGGAAGCTAGCACCGCGGTACGTGGGCCCCTTCGAGGTCGACTGGATGGTCAACCCTTCGGCGGTACATCTGCGGCTCCCACACTCCATGAAGGTCCATCCCACCTTTCATGTGTCTCTTGTAAAGCCGGTGGTGGAGTCTGACCTATCACCCCCAGCTGACGATCCTCCCCCGGTCCGGATCGTGGTTGTAGCACCGGCATACACCGTTCGGGAGATCTTGGACGTCCACCGCAGAGGTCGAGGGTTCCAGTACCTCGTGGACTGGGAGGGGTACGGCCCGGAGGAGCGGTTATGAATCCCACGACGCCATATCTTGGAAGACCTCCTCCGGGCCTTCTACCGCGACCACCCCGACAGGCCCGGTAAGGTGCCAGGAGGTGCCCGTTGAGGGGGAGGTGATGTTAGGGTTTTGGCACACCCTTCCTCCACCAGAGGGCGCCAAAGCCTGGCCAGTCTTTGCCAGAGCACCCGCAGCTGATCCCAATCACTGTCCCCACACCTTACACCATTCAGCCTTGTCACCCAGCCTGCTCTTAAGCCTGCCTCCCACAAGCTGCGGTGTCGGATGATTCTCTCCAGCTCAGAGCCCCGTACTCTGCCCGTTTTCCTGGACTTCCCTAGTTTCCCGTTCGTGGACCTTCCCTTTCTGGGTCCTTTTGGATTACTTTTTCCGGCCGTGAGTTTCCCTCGTTTCCGCCTTTTGTTGGACTCTCCAGCCGCGTTTTTACGGTCTGTGATTTTGTGTTTGTCTTCCGTCCCTCCTGTGGAGCGCTTTTTGTTATACCTGAACCTTGCTCGTGTTGTCCTGCATTTGGGTCCGCCCTCCTTCCCTCGAGCCTAACACTGCTTTCCAGCGTTGTCTGCTTTTGAAATCGACAGTACATGCAAACAACTTTACTCTTGTCCAGCGAACCATCTGCATCTTTTTGAAAGTGAACTTGCCGTTCAAAAGTCCCTGTTCATTCTCCATCTTTCAGTCCACCATACTTTTCCTCAAGCTACGGGGCAGTTAGTAGTTAGGCGTTAGGCAATCATAAACGGGTGAGGCTGGAGTCTGGATTTGAAGATGGGGAGAGAGCGGGCGGGTGGGGCAGCGAGGTGGATGGAGGAGGATCTGAGGGAGTAGAACGAGGTTGAGATCAGGAGGAGGTCAGACAGATAAGGTGGTCCGAGGTTATGGATGGCCTTGAAGGTGAACAGGAGGAGTTTGTAATTAATTCTTTGGCAGACTGGGAGCCAGTGGAGCTGCTGCAGGATGGGGGGGATGCATGATGGGGTCTTTGTTATGATCTGGGCAGCAGAGTTACGGACCAGTTGGAGCTGAACATCTCCTACATTAGACACAAGAAGCACATTAGTAATGACAACAAAAGGAGACTCTTTGACCAAAACACTGTAATAAAAGACCAACCCAAACTCACCAACCTTATCGATCAGTTAGGACAGGGGTGTCCAAAGTCGGTCCTCGAGGGCCAGTGTCCTGCATGTTTTAGTTTTTTTCTCTGCATCAACACACCTGATTCTAATTAACTGTCGTCACCACTTCGTCATGAAAGTCTGGATAGTTCTGTTGATGACCAAGCTCCTTGTATCACGGTTTGATTAAAAAAAGGGAGACATCTAAGACATGCAGGACACCGGCCCTCGAGGACCGACTTTGGACACCCCTGAGTTAGGACATTTACAAACATGTATTACTGGAAAGTTTTATTAAAAGTATGTGACTAAATTAGGCCTGTGTTGAAAAAAACGATTTTCCGATTCTAATTCTGATCGATTCGTATGTCTAAAGATCAATTTTCTTCTCATCATTACAACTTTTGGTATTTTTTTCTGTTTATGACCAAAAAAGGAATGTTTTGCTGGACACGAGAATAACTGGTGCAAAGTTTTTGCATTTATATGTTGATTAAAGTTTTCAGTTATAAATGCATAAATTGTCTATATTTCATTACTTTATATACTGTCTTGGGGTTACATTTGCATAAAATGCTAAAAACCAAATTCTCAAAAATTAAAAACCAAAATAGACCGAAAAAGGAAAAAATTAAAACGGAATGTGGGAAAAACTCAAACCGATTTCATAGTTCCTCTGTTTCCTCCCTGGATCTGTTTGGTAATTCTGACCCACAATGTTTCTGAAAGCAGTTCTATCAGCATTCTGG
This sequence comes from Cololabis saira, assembly GCF_033807715.1. NCBI lineage: Eukaryota > Metazoa > Chordata > Actinopteri > Beloniformes > Belonidae > Cololabis > Cololabis saira. The sequence goes on from NC_084599.1 coordinate 41,373,023, forward strand.
GAGCTGATTGGTCCTTACAGCATCATTAGCTGCAATACTTGCTGTTGAATCTCAATGGAGGAAATATTTGTTTTACAATGGTCAAACTCTAAAGCGTGCACATGTGCAAATCATGATGTGGGTAATGGCATTTGCAGATTTGAGGTTATGCTGCTGAAGTGGACTCATGACTGAGGTTACGGTGTTCAGGGAAAATAAGATTTCATTTCCTTTACTTACCCTGTACTTCAATCATTAGTGGAAATGCAGAAGGTGAAGGTGCTGAAGGTGAATTAATATTTCAAATCATAAAAAAAGAGCATTGGGGTATTTAAACTGGAGATGCTTAAGTGCGTTCCTCCTTTTGTGACCTTCCTGAGATTAGGATTGTTTGCGTGTTCCCAGCCTCACCTTCTTGTCACTGACGGCGTGATGGTGGTTTGGGCAACACTGAGCTCGCTGTGCGCGGAGCGATGCTATATTCTGATAAAGTGTTTATATCGCTCAAACCACCAGCAGATGCTCAGACCCAGTGGCTCACTCATTTACCAACGTTTAAACTAATAGGGTACACACACATACTGTTGTACGGACGTCATTAAACAGTTTATTTTTAATTGGACCAATATAATGATTGCCCCCCCCCTGCCCCACATAGATATTAGCTTTCATACGTTGTGCCTTTCTTAAACCTGTATGTCAGTTTAAATATCTTGATAGGGAAATTTTCACACAAAAAGGCAATCGGTATATTATTGAACAAACCCAGTACAAGTTAGGATTTATTCTTACTTTAGTGGCTTTAGCTTGAAAATCCTTATTTTCCTTTATGTTGTCATTAACCAGATTAAAAACCAATATAAAAACATGATTTTCACAAGGTACAAAGAGGAAGGGGTTTAGCGGCTTTTAGGGGCCTGATATAACACTTTTGGGGGAATGGGTAAATTAGTTTATATTTATGTACAGAAATGGGCAGCTAGTTATATGTGTATGTATGCATGTGTATATATATGTGTATATATATATATATATGTGTGTGTGTGTATATATATAGATAGATAGATAGATAGATAGATAGATAGATAGATAGATAGATAGATAGATAGATAGATAGATAGATAGATAGATAGATAGATAGATAGATAGATAGATAGATAGATAGATAGATAGATAGATAGAGATAGTGTGGTGTAAATAAGTATATTTATATAAATATTTATATGGGCATGTGTGTACAAATATATAGAAATATTCAACTATGTGTATCTATGTATAGGTAAGTGTGTGAGTATAATTATAGTATAGTTAGTTATTATAACGTGTTAATAAATGATTAGTGAATGGGGGTAGGATTAAACAAGTTTACACCTATTCCTAATAATTTTTTCACATGTAAATTAAAATATGTGTTAAAGTATGAAATTCTGTTTTGTTGTTTGTTTGTTTTTTCTTATCTGGCCTTTTAATTGTTGTCTTTTACATGTACAAAATAAATCAAATCATTTGATTGTATTGCTCCTTTGCCCCCCCACCCCCGCCTTAAATGGCTTGTAAAATGTTTGCTGACAACTGTTGACGCATTTACATTGATCTCAGCTCCAGTGCCGAGATTAAAGCAGTGATTAAGTTAAAGTGCAGCAGTTCATTGCAGCAACATCTTTCTGAATTTGCAGGAACATTTCAGCGACAATCAAAAGCATTGTGACGAGGTGATTGCATCAGCCGGTACTACGCTGTATCCCGCGTGGGAGCTGATCCTTAACTCCGGGTCACACGCTCTAAAGGGAAAGAGAAGCAGCTACGACTGTTGGATGTGAAATCATGGCAGTTTCTGACTACGACACCCAGTTCAACCTCAGTCCACTTATGAGGGAAAGAGAGAATTCAGCATTAAAAAAAAAAAAAAGGAGAGTTGGGTTTCAAACTTGTGGTGCAATATAAAAATGTTTTTATTATTGCTCCTAAAATAAAGTTATCTCCCATGGCAATTTGATGGCTACTTAAATCAGCCTACAGATGCAGTTTTATGGTCTGATCATAAGGTCCAGATTCATAGCCATGTTTTTGAAGACTGTGCACAACACAATAACCAGCTGAATCAATGTGTTTGCTCGCACACACACACACACACACACACACACACACGCACACACACACACACACGCACACGCACACGCACACGCACACGCACACGCACACACACACACACACACACACACACACACACACACACACACACACACACACACGCATGCACACACATGACTTTCAAATCCATCATTAAAACAAATAACTGCCTAACTCCGTTAAACATCTCAATAGTGAGTTGTTAACAGGTCAAGTGACTTAACTAACAGACTGCCCCACATGCAGATGAGCTAATCGATGGCGGTGGAGTGTTGGTTGCCCCGGGGACGGAAACCTATTGCATTCAATTGAGAAAAAAAAAGAAAATCTGCTCTTTTTTTCGTAATTAGCAAGATAATTATCTCAGAATTCTGAGAAAAATTTTAATTAAAAAAAAATCTGATCTTTTTTCTGAATGAACGGGTTAATTATCTCAGAATTCAGAGAAAAATGTTTATAAAAAATAAATCTGATCTGTTTTTCTGAATTCACGAGTTAAATATCTCAGAATTCCGAGAAAAATTTTAATAAAAAAAAAAAAATCTGCTCTGCAATGTCCAGCAGGTCAGAATGGGCTTTCCGTCTCAACAATCGCAAAGTCCTGAGCAAAGTCGACAAACTAATAACAATACCATCTATATAACTTAAAGACAAGAGTATCTCCCAAGGTTTCAAACCAAAAGCAAAATAAAACTGGATTAAACTGGACAGGAACATGTTTTGCTTCCATGACATCCAGCTCTCAAGTGAATGACAGCTTGTTGCATGTTGTGAGGTATCTGGTTAATTCAGAATTATTTATTTTTTTCATTAAAACTTTATTCTGAGATTCTGAGATAATTATCTCGTTAATTCAGAAAAACAGAGCAGATTTTTCTCAAGTGAATGCAATTCGCTTCCGTAGTTTTATGCCAAAACAAAAAATTGAAAATTACATGTTTGAGGTTTTATGGGTGAATTAAATGTATCGTACTCATGTCCTAAATCCACACAAACACAGAGCTAAAAAGGTCTGCTTTTTAAGCTGATAACTTGATATCCTGAAAATCAGCATTTCATTTCGGGTAAATCAAAGCAACAATGCTTTTAACTCTGCTAAAAAGGAACTAAAGTCAATTAATTGCAATCATTACTTAATCCCACTTTTGTCTTGGATAAATTAGGTAGCCCACATTAAATTGGCTAACATTAAACACCATTGGCGTTGCGAGTTTAAGTAAGATAAATGTATTTACAGAGCACCAGAAGCAAAGTTATAACTTTAGATCTAGTGCTAGATAGCTTTCTGTAGATCTGAAGTTGATCTGAACTATGTTGTCTTTTAAATTCCAGCTTCAGGTGGTGCGTGGGGCAGCATGGATCATCTGCCTTCGTGAAGACTGCAGAATGAAACTTTGCCCACTTAGAACAGATCTTTATGGAGCCCCTTTGGTGACATTTAAAAAAAAACTAATAATAATGCGTGGCCACGAGTTACTGTAATATCTCGTGGCCACAAGTTACTAATGCGTGGCCACGCTTTATGTATCTGCATTATTTTACTCGTGGATGGCATTATAACCTACTGTCTTCACTTCGTGGATGCAACTTCCTTGGTGGGATGGTTATTCATCACTAATAACGGCAGAGGTGGGTAGGAACGAGTTACATTTACTCCGTTACATTTACTTGAGTACGTTTTGGGAAATTTTGTCCTTTTAGGAGTAGTTTTGAATCACTATACTTTTTACTTTTACTTGAGTAGATTTGTGAAGAAGAAACTGTTTCTCTTACTCCGCTACATTAGCCTACGTTGAGCTGTTACTTTGCTTTTATCCCTTTTATCCGCGTACGCATCAATTTCATACCCTAACCCAGGTATTTGCTGGGGGGGATATTTACTGTGTATTTACTGTGTATTTACTGTGTATATACTGTGTATTTACTGTGGTGGGTATTTACTGTGTATTTACTGTTCCCCCAGAACCCATCAGACTGCAGGACTGGGGGTCGGCTAAGGTCAAAGCTCAGAGATCAGATTTCAGTCATGTGACCAGTTCTGGCTGAACGAGTCAGCAGCTGAATTATGGTTGCCCCGGCAACAAGAACCTCTCTTTACGCCTTTCAGTTTGGCTGTGAGAAAAACCCAGATTTTATGACAAGTTCTCAAATAACTCCGATTTGTGAGAAAACAGGAGCTCCTAGCAGAAAAACAAAGACATCGTGATAGACGCAGAACCCGGCAGATTCTGACAATCTTATTTTTATTCAGATATTCCTTAAAATGTCTGAGTAACGGCAGTGCGAAAACAAAGTGAGATTTTTTTTAAGAAAACTTTTGATTAATTAAGTCAATGGAGACCGAGGCAGGGATTGGCGCCGCTTTAGCCCTCCCCGTTTAAATGTTGTGCATACCCCGCCTGTCAAAGTCACATTTTATGAATCCCAACACCTATGTCTACATTCTGACCAAAAATGATCTGTCTACCTTTTACGGTTTGGCCGTAAGTTACAAATAAAAAATCAAGTTATTTTTTCACTCTCTCTGCAACTCTAAAAACTGACACCCGCACTCTAAATTTGACAAAAAAGTGATTTCCAGTCCTCGCTTGAGGACTCATATCTTGAAAAGTGTACATCTTAGGAAAAACTATATCAGGTTTGGAGAGAGAAGAGAAGTTTTCCTCCGTTTTGAAGTTTGAATGACATTTCTACGTGCAAGTATGAGAAAGATACTTGACTCAGAAAAAAGGTGAATTTTGGGTTTTTTTGAACCTCCTTCCACCCACAGTGTGACATTCTGCACTTACATGACATTCTGGTTTCATGACATTCTGCACTTACATGGGAAAATCTCCCCATTAGTTTGGAAATTTGGAAATGTTTTTGCACTTCGTGCAAAAACTATTTGTGCCATCGCTCTGAAAATCCACAGGACTGTAGTTAAATTCAGGGCCTTCACGCCTGGTCACGCATTATTTTATTTTTTTCAAACGTCACCAAAGGGGCTCCGTAGATCTTTGTCACTGTGGCAGGAAAAAGAAAAAGAAAAAAAAAAATCATAACAAAGTGTAGTAGCTCTTTTGTTAAGAGTGTACTATAAAAGTGCAGCACAGACAAAAACTATGATCAGCAAATAAAATATATACACAAAAAAAATAAATATGCAAAGTCAGTGTTGGAGAACTGCCTGGGCCTGTAATTCTGCAGTTTTCTGCAATGTGGGGGTGTCACTAGTTATTTATCTGGGGGAGACGGGAGGGGCATTTTTAACAGCCTGTGAGTATAAAGTATTTGAGTGTGTTTTTGATTTGCGATGAAGCTGACCCGGACTTCATCAGTCCTCCAGGTTAGGGTTAGGAATCTTCCTCTCCACCCAGATTAACCATCTTCCTGCTGACTTTGCTCCTTGTGGTCAGATTAATCACAGTCTTCCTGATCTTTATACCTACCACTCTGCAGCCACAACAATATCCACAACCTCCCCCCATCCCTTTCCAAACAAGTATATAATCTCTTGTTGAAAAATGTCCTTTAACCATCCCCTCGATTTTCTGAAAGCCTCGTTGATTAGAAAAAAAAACTTGATTCTTCTTCGATTCAATTACTGCGACTGGAAGTGCACAGGGCCTGCCCCCCCTCTCATGTGCTGGCCCCCCACATTACGTTTTTGGATTGCCCGTATTCAGTACTCGAGTTGTAAAAAAAAATCAGGGGGGATGGTGGATTTTATCATATGGGGACAGATAATTTGTGCTGATTACAAATAATATAATATATTACAAATAATAGCAGTGACCAAAACACCTGCAGAAATACTGCAGGAATGACATAGCAGCAGTTAAATGCAGCCTTCTGTAAGCTTTAAATATCCACTGGGCTTACATCAAATACATCAAAACACAACAATAAAAAACACTTTTCTGAACTTATCAATATGACTCTGTCCTTCACAGGATAAGTAAAATGGATCACTGCAAAAACTCACAATCTTAACAAGAATATTTGTCTTATTTCTAGTTAAAATGTCTCATTTTAGTAAAAAAATCTCATTACACTTAAAACAAGACTCATCACTGGAAAAAACATCAATTTTCACCTGTTTCAAGTAGATTTTCATTTGAAATAAGTAGAAAAATCTGCCAGTGGAACAAGATTTATTTGCTTGTAATAAGAAGATAAATCTTGTTCTACTGGCAGATTTTCCTACTTATTTCAAGTGAAAATTTACTTGAAACAGGTGAAAATTGTCAAATAAGTTATTTTTCTGGTGTTATTTTTTTGGTGATGACTCTAAATGTTGAAATAGCAGTAAAACCACATTCATTGATGAAATGACATAAGGGATGGAAAGGGGGGATGGCAGTTTTACAGGGGGGATGATTGGGACCATTTTTATTTCAAGGGGGATGCCATCTCCCCTCATCCCCCTTCAACTCGAGTACTGCCTGTATTGTTGGAACCAAACCCTCGAACTCAAAAGTTTTTTTTTAATTAACTTTGGAGGAAAAAAAAAAACTGAAGACACGGAACAAAATCGATGGTGATAGATTAGGTGGACCCTGACCGCTTCCCTGGGTCTCCAAATGATGCACTGCAGGAAGTTCTGCTAATCAAACACACTTGACTGATTTATCATTAGCAGATATGACTTCTGGGACGTTTCAGGAAATTCAGGGGGAAAAAAGACATTAATATGTCATTGTATTGCATATTACATTGAGATTAATTAGCCTATAAGCACTGGTCCAAATTACACAAATTCAGCCATTTTTATAGTATATTATTCATTATCAATTCATAATAATGCATACTAGTAGGCCATGTACATTTTTCTAAGTTTTATTGCTCCTTTATTTGTTTAACTTCCTGATATTATGCTTGTGCCATCAAAATCAACTATTTTGCGATTGAGCCCTTCAAATATCTCCCTCTGACTAAAAGGTTAAGCTGCCGTTACTGATGAGTCTATACGAGGTATTACACAGGGACGTGCGGTCAGGGGAGGCAGGGGAGGCAGAACCTCACCTGTCATCATGACAAGTAAAAAAATAAATAATTATAACATCAAATTTATATAAATATTTGTCCACTGATCTTTATGTATGTAATTTCGAACATTTTTTATAGTCAAAATCGCAGAATGTGCCTATTTCGTGTTCAAATACGGGGCTGAAACGTGAGGTGCGGCAGCAACGAGCTTCACCTCTGATTGGACAATCCATCACAAACATGGTTGATACGTGTGATTGGCCCGTGCTGTCTGCCGTATCTCTGCATGTCGCCAATGTAATGTTTGCAGATATGTTTATTTGACCGGATTTTACACAGTCTGGCTAATGTCTTTAACCATTAAAGTTTAATGTCTGTTAGTGACATATTTAGTTTTGCTGATGGGAAATAAATGCGCACTGAAAAAGGCACAGGGTGAGGCAGACAATACTTTTAATTTCACTCTTATAAAAAAGAGATTCGACTAAGAAAAATACAATAGAATATTTAAAAACTAAATTTTGGCCGCAAATAAAATATTCTTTGTTTTTCTTTTCATGCTTTTTGTTGAGCAATCTGTATTAAATTGATTAAAGTATCCGAATTAAACGTTTTAAAAACAACTGAATATTTCACTAAAGGTCAAAATTTAAGTCTGTGGTTTTGTACACCAGTCTATACTCTCATTTATGTTGTATGAATTATAGAATTGCGACGGCCAACACATGGAGGGTGTAGAGCAAATGCACGTTTTTTCTGACCTTTCTTACCGTGTGCGTGCGTGTGTGTGTGTGCCCGAGTGTTTTTTTGTGAAGAATGCTGATAATAACCAGTAGCCAATTGAATAACCTACCCTTTTCCCTTTTTGTTTTATATATTTGTAAATCTGACACTAAAGGAGTCAGTGCCTCACCAACCATGAACCTCACCGCACGTCACTGTTATTACATGACCCACAGTGGAAAACACATATTTGTCATATTCTGAGATGGTTCATGATGATGCACAAGCTGCTCTGTTATCACTAAAGTCATGGTATCATACCGGCTGAATTAATGTCTGTGCAGTGATTTATTTCCGTGTCTAAAATGTGGTTTCTTCGTGCAAAAGTACAAAGACTCCCACTGCTCTCAAGCTAAAGGACTCTATTATTGAAAAAAAAAAACTAATTAGTCTGCACTCAAAAGTTAATTTGATATCCTCTGAGGCCCATCATGAAGATGGTGCTCTCGGCTGCCAATTGTTTGCAACCCCTACTTTATTATTATTTTTCTGTCTTTTTACACTGTTGCCCATAAAGTTGGAATATCTTATTTTCAGAAACATTTGTCACAGTCCGGCTCATCAGCCGGACAAAAGCTGGAAGTCATGAAGTGGATGAAAAGTGCACTTTTTGTGGAGATGAGTCAGAAACGATTCTACATTTGTTTTGTGTTTGCCCATCGTCAACTGTATTTTGGAGGAACATGGAAAAATGTATCTGTGATAAAACTGGACAATCAATCACAATCACACCCAAAGATATTTGAAATTTGAATGTGATGACAAACCAATATGCTTTATAACTAATCTAATGCTTCTGATGAGTAAATTTCATATTCATAAGATGAAGTTCTCCAAGTCCCTTCCAAACTTTGATATGTTTACAGTGGAATTAAACTTTTATACAAACAATTTAGAGCTAATGTCAAATAAGAAATGTGGACGAACACTGCTGTACTTTAATACCTTACTTTTAGTAACTCAAGAATAAGGAGATATCTCGTGCCTTATTTTATTTTATATGTTTTCATATTTGTATTATCCAATTGTAAATGTCTACACTGAGACTCTTTATGTCAAACCATTCAAAAGTTATGGCAGAAAGTAGGAACTATCAAATATGGACCAATCAGAAGAAAGGGGGGCGTGCTTTTTGGTGTCTATCGTCGCCACGGTAACGATTTTGACTGAGAAAAGTAATGCCCATCGTCGCAGGATGGAGACGCGTATTTTGATGTATAACACACCTGGGTGCACGTTACGGTTCGGGCCGCATTAACTGCCGAAGAAATGGCACAAATTGCGCCAAACATAAACGATTAATTCAAAATGGCCGAGTTCCTGCTCGGTTTCGGCCATGACGCCAAGAGACTTTTCTTTAAGTTGTGCCATGATACAGGTTCGTACCGATTTTCGTGCATGTACGTCAAACCGTATTGTGGGGCTTGAGGCACAAAGTTTTCTAGGGGGCGCTGTTGAGCCATTAGGCCAAGCCCATTAATGCAAACCATGAAATATCAAATTTATCGCCAGGCCTGGCTTGGTGCAAAATTTGGTGACTTTTGAGGCACGTTTAGGGGGGCAAAAAGGCCCTCCTTTTGTCGGAAAAATAAAAACGAGAAAAAAAAATTCCTACATTGTCAGGGTTTGACTCTTCCCCCCAGTTTGAGTTTCAGTTCTATCCCTCCTGTTTCCCATTTGCCCTGATTGTGTCTGCACCTGTGTCTCGTCGTGTCTCGTTATCCCCTGTGTTTATCTGGTCTTGTCATTCCTTTGTTCCCTGTCGGTCCGTACTGTGTCTACCTCCATGTCTCCATGTCCTTCATGATCCTGTTTTTTGTTGATCCTGCTCTGCAGTGCTTTTAGTTCTTGTTTTTGTAAATAAACCCTTTTTGTTGAGAACTCCGGCCTCCTACTCTGCTCTCCTGCGCTTGGGTCCTCATCTAACCACAACAGAACGGACCGACCAGATGGACCCAGCGGGAGAGCGCCTCACGCTGCTGGAGTTTTTGGAGAACATGCGCTGGGCCGAGGAGGGGGAGTATGGGGACCCCTTTTTGGGAACACGCCTGGCTCTGGGTGGCCCCAGGAGCCTGCAGGCTCAGGGGAGGCAACGACGACGGCGTCAGCGCCAGCCCCAGCTTGTTCTGGCTCCAGCTCCTGCACCGTCCCTGTTCCAGTGGTGGTCCCGGACGCACCTTCCCATGTTCCGGTGATGGTCCCGGACCCCCCTCAGCCAGCTCCGAGGACCCGTGCCCCCCCCCAGCCAGCTCCGAGGACCCGGGTCGCCCCTCAGCCAGTCTCTGTTCCTGAGGCGGTCGCCTCGCCGCCAGTCTCTGTTCTTGAGGCGGTCCCGCCGCCAGTCTCTGTTCCTGAGGCGGTCCCCCCGCCAGTCTCTGTTCTTGAGGCGGTCCCGCCGCCAGTCTCTGTTCCTGAGGCGGTCCCCCCGCCAGTCTCTGTTCCTGAGGCGGTCCCGCCGCCAGTCTCTGTTCCTGAAGCGGTCCCGCCGCCAGTCTCTGTTCCTGAGGCGGTCCCGCCGCCAGTCTCTGTTCCTGAAGCGGTCCCGCCACCAGTCTCCGTTCCTGAGGCGGTCCCGTCGGCATGTTCCTCTTCCTGAGGCGATCCTGGATGGATCTGCCCAGCCCCGAGAAGATGAGTCTGGCTCCGGGGTTGGCCCCCCAAAATGACTCTCCGGTTGGCCCGGCCCCGTCGGCGTCCTCCAGAACTCTCTCGCCGGTCTGCCCAGCCTCGAGGAACGGCCCCCTGAACGCTCTCGTTGGTCTGCACGGTCCCGAGGTCGGCCCCCGGAACTTTGGCCGTGTGTGGCTTGGGCCCTCCTCCAGGCCCGCTCCGCCCACCCTGGGTTGGGACTGTTGGGACGGACTGGTGGGACATCTGGGATCTGTCCCTTGAGGGGGGGTACTCTCAGGGTTTGACTCTTCCCCCCCAGTTTGAGTTTCAGTTCTGTCCCTCCTGTTTCCCATTTGCCCAGATTGTGTCTGCACCTGTGTCTCGTCGTGTCTCGTTATCCCCTGTGTATATCTGGTCTTGTCATTCCTTTGTTCCCTGTCGGTCCGCACTGTGTCTACCTCCATGTCTCCTCGTGGTTTTTGTCCTTCGTGATCCTGGTTTTTGTTGATCCTGCTCTGCAGCGGTTTTAGTTCTTGTTTTTGTAAATAAACCCTTTTTGTTGAGAACTCCTGCCTCAGGCCTCCTACTCTGCTCTCCTGCGCTTGGGTCCTCATCTAACCCTATCACAACATACAGATACAATAGGGCCTTTGCACTGTCAGTGCTCGGGCCCTAATTATAGACTCAGTAACAGTCTGAGAATGAATAACCCTTTATCGTAAGAATATACACATTTTTCCTGCGTCCATCATTCTCCTTGATTGACCCCTTCACCAGCATGTGGCAGATACCAAGGTGTTTCCATCAGAAGAGGTGATCATGCTGCTATTTCCCTCATATTAAACATTTGCTCGCACATTAAGGCTCTCACAAGATGGTTTTAGAGACATCACTTCTTCAAGATTCTGATTTTGACAACTTCATTAAAAGATAGTGGGCATTCTTTCTGCAGATGAACAATTGTCTAAATACTTCACAGTTACCATTATGGGAAACAAGTAAAGCAGTGATCAGAGGTGAAATAATAGCATATTCATCATACAGGAAAAAAACATAAACAGTTAAGTAACTCTGATGTTTGGCTTCAGGCTTTTCTCCCACTGTGGGAGTTTTTACCTGCCATTGTTTATGTAATAATTGCTCTGTTGTATTAGATGCTATATAAATAAAATTGAATTGAATTGAATTGAATTGATTTCATAAGTCTTACAGAACAAACTCAACCTTAAAAATTCAACTTGTATTTTACATCAGAAAAAGGTAATTTGCAACAGTAAAAGGAGAAATCTACCATCCTTTCAGTTATAAATTCATCAGGAGAAATTGTTCAGGAACCACAAGAGAACAATAAAATATTAAAATCTTTTTACGTTCATCTATACTTCTCAAGGTGGAATAAAAACCTTCCTAGAATAATCAAAACTCCCTGGATTATCAGGTAAGAAAATCAGATGAACTTCTCTCTACTGAAGAACAGCAGACTTTTATAAGCATTTCTGGGAAAAAACATCAGCCTTTGTCACAGTTACAAATAAATAGAAAGTACTTCCAAAATACACCCACAAATAATTTCAGTGGCTAAGACATGTCTGTGTTGTGCGGAAGAGTATTAGGGCCAGGCAGGAGAAAAATAACAATATTTTAGAAGAGGAAATTTTTTTTTTTCATTGTGTACTTCCAGAAAAAAGTCGATATGTCGCGAAAAAAGTTGAAATTTCGTGAATAAAGTTTAAGTGTTGAGAAAAAAGGGGAAATTTCGACTTTATTCACGAAATTTCAACATTATTCTCGACATTTCGACTTTTTTCTCCACATTTCGACTTTTTTCTCCACATTTTGACTTCTTTCTGCAAATGCACAGTAAAAAAAAGATCTTCCCCTCACATATTTTTCTCCTGCATGGCCCTGATAATAATTGTCCTTCGACAATTATTAATAATTAATAAAGTAGATTATTTATCAAATTGAATTATCAAAATGAATTAAGCCAAACAGGGCACCACCTAACTTATCAGGAAAATGATAAATCAGATAAATGTGTTAAAACTGGGTGGAGATCTAACCTTTCATCGCCACAGCCCTTATAGTGGACAGAAACAGAAACAGTGACTCCTACTTTAATCCTTCCTGGTGGGACCGGCTTCATTAAAAACAGGAATAAATCACACGGCACTCGTAGATAATTCGATTTCATTAACATTGCTCAACACAAATAAACAAACTCTAATTGTGTCTTTAGATGCAGGAAAAGCATTTAGCGAATAAACTGGACATTTTTATTTAGCACACTAGATGGATTTGGTTTCATCTTCTCCTTTGGATAAGAAACTTTACAGCCCAATAACCAGCGATGGGATGACCTCAGGCAAAGATACACACTCTCCATCTCTGTTTCCTTCCTTTATTAAACCATTTGTAGCAGCAATACAGCAAAACAATACAATCAAAGAAATGCAGGATATCACTGCACGACACAAAATTAGTTTAAATGCAGATGATTCCTGAACTCAAGGTACCTCATCCCACTTAACACTGCTAATACTGAATATTCATGCGTTAATATTTCCCCCAGGCTGTCAGAGCTGATCTTAATTATTACTCTGTACGCGGGACAAATCTTCTACTATCAGTCACTGGCCAAATACCTGCAGTTAAAATGAAAATACTAACACAAATCACCTTTTTTTATTCAGCACTCCCAGTAACGCCACCAGACAGTTGGTTTAACTCTATTATTATTTAACTCATAAAAACCATATCAGCCATATAAAAAATAAAATACGTCGTTAGGCTGTCGAGACGCATGCAACGTTTATTACTGGGCAAATCAATTACAGTAGCTTGTACAGTGGATTTAAAATGACAAGCACAACAACTTACCATGCTTACCAACTTCAAATCAAGAAACTTAATTACTGTACAAGTATTACCATAGGCTAAACTCTGGAAACTGGAAATGTAATGATTTGCATTAATGGGCGTGGCCTAACGGCTCAACAGCGCCCCCTAGAAAACGTTGTGCCTCAAGCCCCACAATACGGTTTGACGTAAATCGCTACACACCTGTATCATGTCGCAACTTAAAGAAAAGTCTCTTGGAGCCATGGCAGAAACCTAACAGGAAGTCGGCCATTTTGAATTAATCGTGTCATTTTGGCGCAATTTATGCCATTTCTTCAGCCGCTTCAAAGCCCGAACCGTAACATGCACCCAGGTGTGTTATACATTAAAATGTGCGTCTCCATCCTGCGACGATTCGCATTACTTTTCTCAGTCAAAAGTGTTACCGTGGCGACGCTAGACGCCAAAAACCGCGCCCCGCCTTCATTAGATTGGTCCATATTTGATAGTCCCTACTTTCTGCCATAACCTTTAAATGGTTTGACATAGAGAGTCGTGGGTGGTGTCATCTGACTTGGTTTTGAGGACTTGATCTTTATTGGTAAAAATTGCACGCACGAGGGCCCGTTCATCGCTGCTTGCAGCTTTAATTATTACATTATTTGTTTAGATGAAAACTTTATAGATGTTTGTCTATGAATCACATTAAGTAGATGTATAAAAATAAATCTACGTATAGATAAAAATGTTAATGTCATGAAAATATATACGTACTGACTGTGTGCTGACTGCTGAGGTTTACTGGGGACTTCACAGTATTGATCAGTCAATAACTAATCAAACAATTAGTATTCAAAAGCCAATCAAATGACATACAGTATGTATGTATGTACACGTGTTTGTGTGTGTTTGTATGATTTTTATATGAAAAGCAGAGGAAAGCCGCTGTGATCGACATCAGGAAAAGGAGCAGGAGAAACCACAGAAATACCGGCGGCTTAAAGCAGCACAATGTAACTTTCAGCTTTTGTTGAATTTGGCGGCTCCTTTGGACAAAAGCGGTAGTGCTGTACCAGAAAGAACACTACATTTCCCATGAGCACCGGCGCGTACTGCCGGAAAACTCCTGTCCCCGTCGCTGCATTTGTTTTGATAGTGAATGAAATAAGACGGGACAGACTTTCAAAACTACTTTTCTGTTTTCAGCGGTCGTTTGCAGGATGGATAGTGAAGAGGTAATTTATCTATTTTTGGCTAAACAATATAATATGACGATGTTGAAAATCACTAAGTTCAACTTGGTTTCATTAGCAGCTGTCCTGTTTCAGCAGATAATGCACCCCAAATTACAAACACTCTGGTTTTGTTCTACTGCATCTTTTTCCCGTCACGTTTTTTAGAGGGACTTCATAATAAATTAGTAGTCCAACAAACTTACTGACAAAATAAAAAAATACTTTATAACCTGTGAATAACTGAATGCCCATTCCTTATATTTTGCAGATCAGCCCTGCACAATTTTACAGTTCTCAGGAAAAATACTAGAACCCAAGACGAATCCCCTGAATGTGAAAACATTCTAATTTTGATTCTTATTGAACATAGAACTCTACATTTACATTTGTATCATAACAATTCTGTCTCTCTTGTGGGACATCCCTCCTCGTCTTTCAGCTCACGCCAGCGAGTGAACGCCGGGCCGATGTTTATTCTTGTCCGGGCATTTAGCTTGTTACTCTCCCGCTTTCTTTGACACCAGCTTCTGCTGAGCTCTGCGCTCCACGCCCCGCCCAGCTTTGGTCTCGACTACGAATGGGGAAGGAGGGGGAAGTGGCATATGCCGTAAAGCAGTCAAAGCCGTAAAAATGTGTAGTTTTTTAGTGTGGAAGGGTTCCTACCATGCTCCTCAAAGTTACATAGTGCCAGTGAAGGCGATACAGACCCCTCAGACCATGACAGAGGTTCATTAAACCTGTTGGAAGTTGATGTTCCATCACAATGATGATGATGAAATATGATATTAAGGTGGAAAAGTTACATAGTGCTGCTTTAAGGAAAAGCTGGAGAAAGTGTGGAAGGTGAAGGCAACAGCAGCGGCGTGGTCCTCGGAGCCCTGGGGGCCGTTACCCCCCCCACACTAGAGAAAAACCTGTCTTACCCTGAACTCCACCCACCCCCCCAACGCACCATAGGCCCGGCATGATACATCCATTAAACCCCTATTGGATGCAGAAAAAGTTCAAAACATCATTATTTTTTTCCTCCCACACTATTCCAGGACACAGAATAGGGGGCACAGGACACTCACTCGTCATGATTTATGGTAAAGTTACTGCCTTGTTAAAGGAACTCCAATTATAGACCTTTTTCTACCTGGTCAGGCTTTCATCTTCACTCCTCCAGTAGCTCTGGAAATCCATGAGGGTCGGGGGGGGAATCCTCCCATGGCTACATATCTAAATTAAACAGACTGTTCTTCCTATGGAAGACTCCAATCTCCACCTTTTTTGTAGAGAAACACTTTTTATCTCTTCTGACTTTGTTAAAAAAATGGACATGTGGTGTCCCCTGGTGATGCTGCTAAAGAGAACTCCGTAAAATGTGTCAGCATCACCTTTTCTACTTTACTATGACCTCAAAAACTTTTCCTTTCAAATGCCAAAATGTGTTGGTTTAGGTCTCCACCATCTACTTAACTAGTTCTTGATTTAATTTGATATGAAGATTTTATTTCAAACATGCATGTTAAAAAAAGAGTACAAAAAAGTAAAAAAACAGAATACAAATATATATGTATATATATATATATATATATACACACACACAACACACACATAAATCAATATATATTAATAGAGATATAGATATATAAATACTGTACGTATAATACAACTCAATATATCCATATACATATCTATATATAAAATTTCTATATCCATACTATACATCTATATATCTACATATATTAATAAATGTACATATCTACATGTTTATTCGCATCTGTATTTTGAATAAAAAGTTTCTTTGTATTTTTTTTAAATTGTGATATATTTTAACTTTGTTTTAGCTCCATGTTCAGGCTGCCACAGTTTCTCTCCGCAGGTCGACATGCAGAAGCTTTTCAGTGTTTGTGCGTCTGTTGGGAACTTTTAAATTAAACTGACCCCTGAGGTTGTAGCCTCACTCTCTTTCAAAAAAAAAGATCCCCTGTATATCTAGTTATTAACAGAGATGAGTCAAAATAGTAAAAAAAAGAACCAATCCTATTGTCATGGGGGAAAAAAATAAAAAAGGGGAGAAAGTATCACCAAGTATAGTTAATAACAGCAGTTCAATTATCTATCTATATCTATTTAAAATAAAGGTATTTTCTTTTAAAGTAAATTAATTAATATTCCTTTTCAACGAGTGAGCTGTTAATTTCTCTCATCCTTACTTGACTGGAGAGTAAATGGTGTTTTTGTAACTTCCACAGCACGTCTTCATGGTTTTGCACTTTATGTAAAACGGCTTTTACATTTTCAAACAAAATATTCAGATACAAGAAAATTAAACATGCATTTTTCAGGAAGTTGCTGCTGTTTCTCAGCATGATTATTGAAGTCCAGGGCTGATCTGTGAAGATATTTAGCGACAAACTTTACATTGAATACATAATTTAATGTAAACTGTTTACACCGTAATTAATCTGTCCGCTAACGAGCATCCTCCGAGGTTCGTAACGTCACACAGATAATAGATATGAAGTGAGGACCGAAAAAATATAAAGTTCTCATTATTATCGACTATTGCTTTATTAAGTATTATTTGATCTCCAAAGCATAAGTAAAGCAGCTTGCAGGGGTTTTTTGTTATTAATTATTTTATTTATGTATGTGACATTTAATAGTTGAAAACCGATCAACATAATATTCTTTTTCCATACATAATATGTTTATATGACACACAAAAACCAAAATAAAATACAAATCAATCATCACCCCCACCCACCCTCCCTAACTCCCTCCTCCCCTCGGACCAATCAAATGACGTAATGCATAATTATTTTGTACCACCTTTGCCTTGTGTCAATATATATGCAGACATAGTACCTATATATTTACCCAAATATACCACATATAAATACACATCAATACACCAAGCCGAAGAAGAACACCTTATAAGGTCAAGTACAGTTTTAAAACATGTTTTGGAGCACCTCTGCGAATTGAGACCATGTATTAATGTTCTTCTCTCTTGCACCATCGAGAGTTCCATATACACAATATGTAAAAAAGTGAGAGCCCATTGTTGGAATGTTAAAGTATGAGGAGTTTTCCATCTCATAGCCACAATTTTCTTTGCTGCTGTTAATCCCGCAAAAAAGATGCGTTCTTGTGTACATTTCAAATGCAACTGGGATATATCATTTAATAAAAAAATGGTAGGGGATGGTGTAATGTTAATAGTAAAAAGTAATGAGAGTTTAGAAGCAACCATCCTCCAAAACTCAAAAACTCCTTGGCATTCCCAAATCATATGAAAAAAAGTACAAATTTCATTGGAGGTACACAGAGTACAGTATGAAGTATTTAACAATTTCATCGCACATAACCTTCGAGGAGTTCGATATGTTCTATGTACGTAGTTTAAAGAATTAATTGATGGTCTGGGTTCCTAGAGGTGAGTAAGATATTTGAGCTTGCAGGTTTGATGCTGCTTGCATATTAAGTTGCTGCCAGGACGTTACAGCTTTTTTTTTTCACCTGTTTCTAGGGCCATTGAAAAACTAACATTGTACTTTACAAGTTTTGTACCAAAAAGCAAACAACAATCAGAATCCAATAAACAGTAAAAAAAAGACCAAAAAGAAGGAAAACAAGTGGCAGGAAAGATCACAATTACACAACAAATCACCAGACAATAAACACACGAGGTTCAAAGTCAAGATCAAAACATCTTTCTTAGTGTCTTTAATTGCGTCTGAGTGTGAAGGATCCCAGTAAATCCTAGTGAAATTTTTTAAGGCATCTCTGAGCTTTCATAATGTTCCCGTGCCAAGTTAAAGTATATAGCTATGTGTTACATTTTGCAGCTTTCATCAAATGGCTGCACTTATCAAGATGAAGTGCTCGGCTCCCCCACACTCCGTGGGAGATGTACAGTACATCACGCCGGTCGACATTTACAAGTACTTTTCTAAAAATAGGGCCCTTGCCAGAGATCTGTTGGAAATGGCCGAGCGATCATTCACATTAAACACTTGTCACACGCACACAAGAGATTATTTTTTAGTGTCTTTCTCTCTCCTTCGCTCATTTTCTCTCTTCTTTTCCTTCACAGCTTCATCTGTAGATCATCACACTGTTTATTCCAGCAGCATTAATGCAGTCTTTCCTTGAATAACGGCAGCCGGTGGAGGGAAACTTCTCTCCGGGAACGGTGAAGCCCAAACAGACGTCTGCTGGGAGCACAAACTCCCCCCCGGCCGCCTGGGGGGCAACAGCAAAACCACTTACAGCAGCAACGGCTTCACATACCGGTCACACTTTTAATACCGTCGTACGCAAGAGTATTAGGGCCAGGCAGGAGAAAAATACAAATAATATTTTAGAGTTGAAATGTCGAGAAAAAAGTTGAAATGTCGAGATTAATGTTGAAGTACAATTTCGAGATAAAAGGTCGAAATGTTGAGAAAAAAGTCAACTTTTTGTGAATAAAGTTGAAATGTCGAGAAAAAAGTTGAAATGTCAAGAAAAAAGTTGAAATGTTGAGAAAAAAATCAAAATGTCGAGATTAATGTTCAAATGTCGACAAAAAGGTTGAAATATCAAGATTAATGTTGAATTGCAATTTCGAGAAAAAAGTCGAAATGTTGAGAAAAAAGTCAACATTTTGTGAATAAAGTTGAAATGTCGAGAGAAAAGTCAACATTATTCTCGACATTTCAAGAATGCAATGTGCAAAATAAAAAAAATCTTCCCCTCTCAAATATTTTTTCTCCTGCATGGCCCTGATACTCTTCCGTACTGTTGTCATATTCTGATATTGAAAACTAAATTCAGGAAGGACATTAGACTTTGCAAGTCTCATTTTTTTACATTTTATATTTTTTATATTCATCTTAATTGTCCTGCAGTCTAGTATAATTTAGAGATGGATAAACCTTAACCCCAGCTGACAGCCAGCCAGAGTTGTCAAACGTTCTGCTCGTACAGTTTTCACACTTCATGCTCATCGCTCTGAAGGAAGAGATGAAAAAACAAACTGGCTTGTGTTATTTCTTTAAACTAACCACGATGCTTTTATGTGCCTCTCAGACATCGCACTGCTTCTCATTAATTTGATTCCAACTAAACGAGCTCTGAATTAGCACCATCATGCCAAATCAGGCCTGCAATCTCACTTGGTCTCACAGAGACACTTATATAATGTTTACATCCCTTTCAGCAGGTCAGAGCTGCAGCAGTTACATGATAATCATGTATCAGTCCTGTATTGTGTTTGCCATTTAGATAGATAGATAGATAGATAGATAGATAGATAGATAGAAAAACGAAATGTCGAGATAAATGTTGAAATACAATTTCGAGAAAAAAGGTTGAAATGTCGAGAAAAAAGTTGAAATGTTGAGAAAAAAGTCGAGATGTTGAGAAAAAACGGACGGACGGACGGACGGACGGACGGACAGATAGATATGTATATGCCTGATTGCTTGTGGTTCAGAAGGTCCTTCTGAATTTCTGCGGTCCGCAGCTCTGGACGACTGTGCAAGAGAATCCGACAAAAAAGACACACATATAAATTATGTAAATAACAGTAAATAACACCCTGCAAGTGTTTTGTAGCAGCATAGCAGTGAGGCCACTGAGGTCGTCCTGGATGAAACCTTGGAAGCAACAGAGAAAACACTGTTAGAGGCAGGTCATGTTATGCTTTGATTAAAAAAAAAATACTACCGTACGATCCCCGTTTCTTTTATCTCAGTTTCTTTTTTTTTCAAAGGCTTTTTCATGCAAATAAACAGCAGGAAGTCAGAATGTGCTTCCACATAGATCTATGTGCACGACGCTTCGGCGGAAGAAAAAAACCCGTCAGATCACGCTTCCACATAGATAAATGTTGATGTCTATGTGGAAGCGTGATCTGACGGGGTATTTTCATCTGTCATATCATCCTACCTGCATTTATCTATGTGGAAGCGTGATCTGACGGGTTTTTTTCCTCCGCCAAAGCGTCGTACACATAGATCTATGTGAAGCACATTCTGACTTCCTGCTGTTAAATCGTCTATTTGCATGAAAAAGCCTTTGAAAAAAAAGAAACTGAGATAAAAGAAACGGGGATCGTACGGTAGTATTTTCTGCCGAGGTAGGACACCTGGGCAGAACACCGGCTCAACACGTCTCATTCATCCCGACGCGCAGCAGAAACAGACTGCAGGAAGCCGCAGGCTTTTTTATATGCAAATACAGTCGCCAGGTGCTTTGCATTGACCATTCTTGGTAGAAAGTGGGCGTGTAGAGGGCGGGATATGAGGCAAATTCACGTGCGCAACCTTCCAGCTGGACTGTGATTTATAAAGCGAACATTTCGTGCAAGGTTTTATAAATCCAGATTGTTTTTTGCGCCCGCCATTTTCGGCTTTTGGGCGCACGTGCACTTTTAATATGAATCCTACTGTGGCGGAGCTGCAGCCACTCAGGCTTATGGGACACAGGTGTGTCCCATAAGCCTCTCCACCCTGCCTGCCTTATAAGGCAGGGCTGGACAGCAGCAAGGGGGTCGGACAGAGAAGCTGCTTGTGCACGTGTGTCCTGGGTGTGAGGTTCCAGTGAATTAAATGGTTCTGCACTAAACTCCATGTCCTCTCTATCCTGTCGGTCGGGCCCCGTAGCACTCGCTGTGCTACACTGGCGCCCAACGTGGGGCCCGACAGGATAGAGAGGACACGGAGTTTAGTGGAGAACCCTTTTATTCACTGGAACCTCACACCCAGGACACACGTGCACAAGCACCACGACCAGCAGCAGCAGCTTCTCCGTCCGACCCCCTTGCTGCTGTCCAGCCCTGCCTTATAAGGCAGGCAGGGTGGAGAGGCTGACGGGACACACCTGTGTCCCATCAGCCTGACTGGCTGCAACTCCTCCACCCTGCCACACCTACACACTCTTTTATAAATGAGGCCCCAGGTCCTGGAAGACACCGACCAGGAATTTGTAGCCTGATTTCCTCAGAGTGAATACAAAACTGCCAACACAAGAGTTGAGAGACTCTGGGCCGCAATAACAGTCACAGGCGTAAATGATCTGTACACACAAAAACATGCAAACACCTTTTCCTTTACACAAACCTTGATCTCTTGCAGTCTTCCTCCCCTGTGCTTACTGTAAAATAAATAAAGGCCACTAGAGCCGTGAAGTCTTTTAAAAGAAAATAAAGAACACATATTTAGGGATCAAGCTCTTTTTCTTGCGTGCGATGGGAAACTGTTTATCACCTCAGAAATGAAGTCGTGGCTGCCAGCTCTTCCCCCCGGTGCTGTTTCAGCAGCAGTTTCAAGCCACCACATATTCTACTTCTGTTGGATCTTTTGCTCTGAATTTAGAGCAGATCGCTACTGTTTTTTTTCGTTATTTTTCTCCCCATTCTGCAGTTTTCGTTCAGTTCACGGGTCCGGGACTGACAAGACCAAATGAAACACATTTTATTTCCTTTCATAATGCAAATGCACTTCTTCATTTCCTTTGTTTTCATTTTAAATTATGTTTTACTTGCAGTGCAAATCATGTTTTCTGCATGCAAATGAATAAGACAGATTTTTATGCATCTGTCCCTCGGCCTTTCCATGCGTTCAGTGAACAAAACACTTATCCCCACCGTTTTAAAGCTGCAGGCTGCATGGTTCTGGCAGTCCTTTTGAGATCATTATATTTCAGACTGTGGGATGTATTTGATCTGCTTATCTTGGGTAAGATGTCAAGGACGGTGTACACAGTCTGATGCTGTGGGACGTCGGTTGCATTATCAGCGCTAAATAAACATGAAATTAAACTGATCCGCCCTGTTGTACGTAGCTTTTATGTGTGCTGAAAATTGGCTAGGAGTATCTGAGTCCGGTCACGATTCTGGAGAAGAGATCATCTATCGGTTTTGCAAAGAGAGACCCGGAAGGGCGGGGAATGATCATCCAATGGTGCCACCTTGAAATAAAAAAAAGAGAGTAAAAAAAAGAAAGCAGGTATATTCAGACCTGCAGGTATATCCTGCACAAAAAAGTCTCAAGGACCCAAACTGTAGCCTACTAGAAATTAATTTTGGGATTTGAAGGCCTTGTATCTGTATCACCAACTCTCCTGAGATTTAATCAGATCAACCTCATATTCAGTGTTTGTCATCTTCAACCTTTGCTCACGTGAAATTGTGTTTCATTGTATTTTTGTATTAATTGATTTATTATGCAGTCAAACATAGATACAAGCTTGCAGCTGATGTGATGCATGTAGAGTTTACAGCTAGTGCTAATTTTCTTCCACAACATTGCAGTACAATATAAAATTCATATAAATCAATTAAAAAGAACATACAATTTAATAATTCAATAATGCAATATTGCATTTACTGTACATGATATAAAACCTTCCCTCACTCACTCTCCCACACAAATATACACACTATTTACAGATATGGGGTCTCATTTATAAAAGAGTGCGTAGGATTCATACTAAAAGTGCACGTAAACCCAAGAGCCGAAAATGGCGGGCGCAAAAAAAAAAACGGATCTATAAAACAGTGTGCACGCACACTTGCACGCAATGTTCGCTGTATAAATCACAGTCCAGCTGGAAGGTTGCGCAGCTGAATTCGCCTCATATCCCGCCCTCTACACGCCCACTTTTTACCATAAATGGGCAATGCAAATTACTTTATGACTGTATTTGCATATAAATGAGCCTGCTGAGCATGCGCAGCGGCTCCTGCAGCCTGTTTGGGCGTCAGGATGAATGAGACGTGTCGAGCAACCGTGCCACTAAATTTCACAGAGACTGAGATGGAGATGTTGTGGATGAGGTGGAGGCAGGAAAACCATATTATTTGGTTGTCACAGTAAAAGTAGAAAAAAGTATATAAATAGTATAAAATAAAGCGAGTGAGTGGCAGCACGGCGTTGCTGCGCTAAACGCCGTGAGTGCCACGGACCGAGGGCGCAATTTCCACTGGGGACAGGGGGGACATGTCCCCCCCACTTTTCAAAATCATGTTTTGGTCCCCCCCCACTTTTTACAGTTTAAAAACTAACGGTAGGCTCAGCCTGTAATTGCAAATCATCAAGACACCCTGTGCGAAGGTGAAGACGGCACGGCAGCCCCGCTCCCCCTCCTCCCCTCCCGTCTCCCCTCAGAGCTGCTCAAGGCTGATTTATGGTTCCGCGTTACCCCAACGCAGAGCCTACGGCGTAGGTGCGCGTCGCCGCGTACCCTACGGCGTAGGCTCTGTGTCGTTTTAACGCGGAACCATAATTTAGGCTTACACCCGCGCGTAAAGGTTTCACGCGTGCGTAAAACTCATTATATGTATATATAAAAAAAATCGGAGTCCCTTTAGGGGCTCCGTAGAGTGGCCCAGCACCATTTGTTCTGTCCTCAGTCACTCTACAGTTGGAAGTGGGTGGGTGAAGAGTTCCCGTCCCGGCGTGTCCTGCACCGCGGCTGCAGCAGCAGCAGCACCAGAGTCCTGACTGATGCTATGTTTCAAACACAGAGGGACACGATCAGCGCTATTATATTATAAGTCTGATATGTGGTGACATTAACAGTATGACATGAATCTGGCTGAATGGTGAAACAATGGTGGTCATAGCAGATATGGGGCCCTGGACAAATGATGGACCCCTGTGCCGTAACCTAGCCATGTGTTGTTTAATCTGGCCAACATCTACTACACATCTACTGTGTAATATTCAGGAAAAGTTATAGCGCCACCTGTTGGCAACAGCACATCTCCGAGAGGCGTCCCTGCGTGTGATCAGAATCCCACTGTGAAGAGATCCATCTGCTCATACTGCTGATACTCATAGTGCCAGCATGTAGTGAAAGGAAGAAACTTCCCTAAGTCTTGGATGTGCTTTGCCTCTCAGAGTGATACATGTCAAACATTGTTAGAATGTACTTAAAGGGGACCTGTTATGGCATCTAATACCTATTTTAAACAGGCCTTGAATGTCTTAAAAACAAGCTTTTGAATTTTTTTTGCTAAATAAATGAGACATTCATATAAATATATGTAAAAACTAAATCATGTAACTCATAATGTTTGTCTAAAAACTGAGATTTTTATTCATTCGCTTATTTTTGGCTCGGCCTTGAAAATGATGATACATTTGACATCAGCTCTACAATGACTCTATCAGCAGGTTTTCATGTTTTCAAGGTGAAAAGAACATATAAATAATTGCTGAAATCACACATGTGTAACACGGCACACAGAAACACCGTGTACTCCCAGCATGCAATCCTTCAAATATAAAAGCACAACAACATGCCATCCCCAGCCCCTCACGTGTTGCTGTGTTGTCTCTGCTGTTGTTGCAGTTTAAAGTGAAAGCTCTTCATAATGGTTGTTTTTCAAGCCCTGGCGAGTACCGATGTTCAGTGATTACCCCAGGAACCCGAGTCGGTGACCTTGAAAACGAGCGGGGTTGAGTTTGTGCGTACGTAACCGTCATTAGCGCCGGAGGTGCATGTGCAGGTGAAGTGCCCTCATTGCTTTCTTTATTTATCCTTTCCTATTTAACAACTGTGATTGTCTCATTGATGGTGTATCTTGAGATGGAGTAGTTGCATTCCTCAACCCATTGTCACTGATGTCATTTATCAATTAACGCTTGTGCTGTCTTCGGGTCAAGGAAAGAGGAAGGGAAGAAGGAAGGAAGGAAGGAAGGAAGGAAGGAAGGAAGGAAGGAAGGAAGGAAGGAAGGAAGGAAGGAAGGAAGGAAGGAAGGAAGGACGGGAGGACGGGAGGAAGGGAGAAAAGAGGAAGGGAAGAAGGAAGGAGAGAGCAGGAGGAAGGAAGGAAGGAAGGAAGGAAGGAAGGAAGGAAGGAAGGAAGGACGGAAGGAAGGACGGAAGGAAGGAAGGAAGGAAGGAAGGAGGGAAGGAAGGAAGGAAGGAAGGGAGAAAAGAGGAAGGGAAGAAGGAAGGAAGGAAGGAAGGAAGGAAGGAAGGAAGGAAGGTAGGAAGGAAGGAAGGAAGGAAGGAAGGAAGAGAAGAAGGAAGGAAGGAAGGAAGGAAGGAAGGAAGGAAGGAAGGAAGGAAGGAAGGAAGGGAAGAAGGAAGGAGAGAGCAGGAGGAAGGAAGGAAGGAAGGAAGGAAGGAAGGAAGGAAGGAAGGAAGGAAGGAAGGAAGGAAGGAAGGAAGGAAGGGAAGAAGGAAGGAGAGAGCAGGAGGAAGGAAGGAAGGAAGGAATGAAGGAAGGAAGGAAGGAAGGAAGGAAGGAAGGAAGGAAGGAAGGTAGGAAGGAAGGAAGGAAGGAAGGAAGGAAGGAAGGAAGGAAGGAAGGAAGGAAGGAAGGAAGGAAGGAAGGAAGGAAGGAAGAAAAGAGGAAGGGAAGAAGGAAGGAGAGAGCAATTTAAAACTACAACACAATGCCATCCCCAGCCCCTCACGTGTTGCTGTGTTGTTGTCTCTGCTGTTGTTGCTGTTTAAAGTGAAAGTTCTTCATAATGGTTGTTTTTCAAGCCCTGGCGAGTACCGATGTTCAGTGATTACCCCAGGAACCCGAGCCGGTGACCTTGAAAACGAGCGGGGTTGAGTTTGTGCGTACGTAACCGTCATTAGCGCCGGAGGTGCATGTGCAGGTGAAGTGCTCTCATTGCTTTCTTTATTTATCCTTTCCTATTTAACAACTGTGATTGTCTCATTGATGGTGTATCTTGTTTAATGAAGTGATCTAAATGATAATGGCGATGTAATGACATCCCTCGATAAATATTTAATTTAAACACAACATGCTGTGGGCACCTTTTGAGGGGCAAGTAACAAGAAAATGAGAAGCCTTTCAATTAAAATCCGGCCCGGATGATCCTGGTCCTTGTTGCACCCTGAGATTCTGCTGTTTTAATTAGCGCGCTGCCGCATCGCGAGGCTGTTGACGCCTACGCCGGCTCGCCTTGTACAGAGCCGCTCACGTTGTTGGCTTTAATGGTCACATTAGTCATTTCGCAGTGATGGTTGCCTTGTAATAATTACAGTCATTATGCTCTTACACTGTGAAGCTGGAACTTTGAAGGTCAGTGAAGATTAGCTCCCTTTCATCTCCATGGTACAGCTATAAGGCAAAGCTTTTCTTCCTCTAAATATAACACTTCTTCAGGTTAGAATCTGCCAATGTTTCCCCGAGTGTAATAAAACAGTGTTGGATATGATTGTGTCTGGAGTCAGAGCAGACTCTGTTTAAGGATGTAAACAAGACACCTCTGGAGCAGCTGCACTGACCTTGGAGACCCACATCGCGGATGTGTCTCTAGGGTTTTTCCTCAGAATAATATGGGAGGGAAAGATGTATTTTCTGCTGAAATAAAAAAGAACAAGGTCACTTGGCTTCAACAAACTCTAACACCCAAAATTCCAATGCTTTCATTCACAATCACTGGTGCAGAAACACCGTACGAGCAACTCGTAGATATTTGATTTTAACCCTTGTGCTGTCTTTGGGTCAAGGGAGGGTGAAGGGAGAAAAGATGGAAGGAAGGAAAGAAGGAAGGAAGGAAAAAAGGAGAAAAGAAGGAAGGAAGTAGGAAATGGAGTAAGGAAGGGAGAAAAGATGGAAGGAAGGAAAGAAGGAAGTAAGGAAGAAAGGAGAAAAGAAGGAAGGAAATAGGAAATGGAGTAAGGAAGGGAGAAAAAATGGAAGGTAGGGAGAAAGGAGAAAAGAAGGAAAGAAGGAAAGAAGTAGGAAAGGGAGTAAGGAAGGGAGGAAAGAAGGGAGAAAAGATGGAAGGAAAGGAGAAAAGAAGGAAGGAAGTAGGAAAGGGAGTAAGGAAGGGAGAAAAGATGGAAGGAAGGGAGAAAGGAAGGAAAGAAGGAAAGAAGGAAATAAGTAGGAAAGGGAGTAAGGAAGGGAGAAAAGATGGAAGGAAGGAAAGAAGGAAGTAAGGAAGAAAGGAGAAAAGAAGGAAGGAAGTAGGAAAGGGAGTAAGGAAGGGAGAAAAGATGGAAGGAAGGAAAGAAGGAAAGAAGGAAATAAGTAGGAAAGGGAGTAAGGAAGGGAGAAAAGATGGAAGGAAGGAAAGAAGGAAGTAAGGAAGAAAGGAGAAAAGAAGGAAGGAAGTAGGAAAGGGAGTAAGGAAGGGAGAAAAGATGGAAGGAAGGGAGAAAGGAAGGAAAGAAGGAAAGAAGGAAGGAAGTAGGAAAGGGAGTAAGGAAGGGAGAAAAGATGGAAGGAAGGAAAGAAGGAAGTAAGGAAGAAAGGAGAAAAGAAGGAAGGAAGTAGGAAAGGGAGTAAGGAAGGGAGAAAAGATGGAAGGAAGGAAAGAAGGAAAGAAGGAAATAAGTAGGAAAGGGAGTAAGGAAGGGAGAAAAGATGGAAGGAAGGAAAGAAGGAAGTAAGGAAGAAAGGAGAAAAGAAGGAAGGAAGTAGGAAAGGGAGTAAGGAAGGGAGAAAAGATGGAAGGAAGGGAGAAAGGAGAAAAGAAGGAAAGAAGGAAGGAAGTAGGAAAGGGAGTAAGGAAGGGAGAAAAGATGGAAGGAAGGAAAGAAGGAAGTAAGGAAGAAAGGAGAAAAAGAAGGAAGGATGTAGGAAAGGGAGTAAGGAAGGGAGAAAAGATGGAAGGAAGGGAGAAAGGAAGGAAAGAAGGAAAGGAGTAGGAAAGGGAGTACGGAAGGGAGAAAAGATGGAAAGAAGGGAGAAAGGAAGGAAAGAAGGGAGAAAAGGAAAGAAGGGAGGGAGGAAGGAATGGAAAAAAGGAAAGAAAGAAGGAAGGGAAAAAGGAAGGAATGGAGAAAATAAGGAAAAGGAAGGAAGAGCAAAGAAGGTTATAAAGGAACGAATGACGAAAGGGAGGTAGGAAGAAAAAGGAGTAAAGGAGGGTAAAAAAGGAGGAAAAGAGGAAAGGAAGAAGGAAGGATAGAGCATGGCAGGAGGAAAGAAGGATAGAAGAATTGGGTCATTTTGACCCAAAGACAACACAAGGGTTAAGTATTAAGGCTGTAGAACAAGAAAAGAACAGACACTGAAGTGAAATGCTCCAGTCAACATTAACATCTCTGACAGGTGGCGATAATCAGCTGCTGTTGTGTTTGACGCTTCATCATTCTGAACTCAACCTGTAATGTCAACACATTGTGATAAAAGTCTGTCTTTGCTCAATAAGTGTTTTCAAGCACAAAGTCATCTCCTAAATGATTTCTGAGCGAGCGATTACAATGTCAGCATACTGTGGCAAAAAAATAGACAATTATCATGAAGCAAATCAATCACATCTTTGCAGAATTCTTTTTTCTTTTTTTTCTTTCTACCTTGTCTGCACAAATATTAATGGTTGATACCATGCCGGTAAAAACCTAAGGCATATATATGTGCATTATTACTATATTTAATATATATACATATATACGCATACATATGCATACACATACATATATATACACATACAAACCCAGTGAGGTTTTTTTTTTTTTTGTCTTGGGGGGGAGGAAGTGACATCCACTGCCAAATGTGTATGTGTGTGTGTGTGTGTGTGTGTTTATGTGCGTGTTTGTGTGTGTATGTATATGTTTGTGTGGCTGTGTATGTGTGTGTGTGTGTGTGTGTGTGTGTGTGTGTGTGTGTGTGTGTCTGTGTGTCTGTGTGTGTGTGTGTGTGGCTATATGTGTGTATATGTGTGTATGTGTGTATGTATATATATATATATATATATATATATATATATATACTATATACATATATATATATATATATATATATATATATATATATATATATATATATATATATATATATATATATATATATATATATATATATATGCATGAGTGTGTGTGTGTGTGTGTGTGTGTGTGTGTGTGTGTGTGTGTGTGTGTGTGTAATAATCCTATCAAAGCTCCACCTGAAGTGTATCTATAGTGGGGGGGGCGGGGGGGGGGGCAACCAGAATTCTTAACTTTCAACTGCTGAAGCATTTAAAGAGAGGGACACTCTCACTGATGTTGTGCAACTCCGTAGCTAAGCTGATCAGTTATCGAAGGCTATTAATGAATATTATTAATAATTATTAATAATTAATAAAGTTGACTATTTATCAAATTGTATTATCAAAATGATAATAATTCTCGTAGGGGCACCACCCCCGGGGCCTTACTCCAGGGGAAAATGATAACTAAACAGCAGAAAATCAGTCTCATATGATTTGAATTATCCTGCTGAACAGCAAATCTTACTATATCTTACAGAATAACAATTGAAGGAGTGATGTCCGAGCACTGGTTCTGCTTTAAACAAATCAATTTGTGACCAAATCTTGTATGAAATAACAACAACCACTCATTAAAAATCAATCAGGATTTATTTACATACAGGTGTCAAAAGATGATAAACGCAACACCCCAAATAAACCTAATGGCAGAACTTAAGTATTATAAAACAATTAATTAACTAGGAAAACAACAATCAATAAAAATGAAATGAAAGTTAAATGCATGGAATGGGAAAAAGAAATCAAAGCAATAATAAAAATGATATCACGAACATGTACGGTTTAAAACATGGCTGCGGTGTTTAAAGAAGCCGGGGTATTTAAAGATGGCGGAACCCTCTTTAAGCCACGTGCAGATCTAGACCGGATGTTACTCCCGGTGTTTTAAACGTGACTACGGCAGAAAACAGCGCTTTAAAACATGAATGACTAGCAGAAAGTAGTGACTACAAATTAATGACAACAGTCATGATAATGATGCTGATGTAATCTCAGCTCTTTTTTTTTTTTTTTTTTTTTTTTTTTTTTAATATTTTTATCCCGGTTTTTTTCCCATTTTTACCACCCCGTGCTCCTACCTACTGACAGTCCTGGGCATTGCCATCCTCTACCAACCCCGGGAGGGCCCTGCACTGAGCTCAGGTCTCCTCCTTAACCTGAGGAGTGAGCAGGCCGCATCTTTTCACCAGACAGGGTGGGGCTTCTCCGGCCGAACGTAGCGCGTGGAAGGATCACGTTATTCCGGCCGGATCCTCCCCACCCCATCTGGCGTCAAAACCTCACGCCTCCTCGGGTCTGGATCGGGAAGCTGCGGGTTCTGTCGAGGTTCCAGTCCGATGCGGCCTCGTTTCTCTCAGCTCCACCATGCGGCTCGGCTTGGCTCAGTCCTGTGGAGACCCCACGGGCAGGACGATCCTGCAGGGGTTCCCCGGGGCGGGCAGCCGCTCAGCTTGCTCTCCACGTTCCTCCTTTGAAAAGAGATGCAGTCTTGCTGCGTGCGCACAGCCGGGCAGGTCTCTCCGATCCCGGAGCCTCTTGACGCGCCTCCAGGCGTGCGAGGACAGTCCACTGGAATCAGGGCCGTTGCCGTCTTTCACCAAGGCGCGGGCTCACGGATCTGGAAGAATCTGGCTTCCGGGCTAAAGGAACTCAAGCAGAGGAAAGGTTAGGAGGAGCAGGAGGGCTGGAGCGCTGCCTCGCTCCGGGACCGCAGCGGATCTCCAGGCCAAGCTGGAGCGAGGGCATGCAGAGCATGGGCCGGCCGTGGAGCAACGCTCCGCTGGATCTTCTCTCCCCCCTCCCAGGGGGGGAGGAGGAGATGGGATCTTTGGCCCGCAGCCAAAGATCCTGCTGCTCCGGAAGAGAGGTTGATCGGAAGAGAGAGAAAGGGAGCAGCGGCAGGGTTTTGATCCTGTTTTGATACATTTTATAAGTTCAGAGTTCACATGGGCATATGGGCGACCCCAACACTGACTTCAGTGTCTGACTCGTACTGACAGTCCAGTTTCACTTTAATTAATGGGTAAATATCAGGTAATTATTTCTGTACTTAATGAGTAAGTACCAGGTAATATTATGGAAACAACACACGCTTTCTTTTACAGTCCAGTTTCACTTTAATTACTGAGTAAAAGCCAGGTAAAAATGTCTGTACTTATTGGGTAAATTACCAGGTAAAACATGGTAACTATCAGGTTAATTACAAGGTCAATCGAGTCATTTACACCCCTCGGGGGTACCTGAACCAATCCATTGATAATACATAAATCACTAATGAATGGGTAAATACCCGGTAGTTATCCATGAAATGTATAGTAAATACAAGGTAACTACATGTTCATTGAAGTGTAATTAGCTGGTAACTACCTCAAATATAGGTTATAATTTCCTGGTAGTTTGCAGAAAAATACTTAGTAATTACCTGGTACTTACTTAGAAATAATTCATGTAATTTCAGAGTAATTACATGGTAAATTGACTGGTAGTTACCAATATTAACCTAGTAAATACCTGTAATTTCCCTCATAGTTCCCATCTAATGTCTTTGTAATTACCTAGTAATGTTTAGTTTAAACAACCATGTATTTACCATGTAATTACATGGTAAATACACATAATTACATGGTACAAGAAAATATGTAATAATTACCTAGTACTTACTGGGTAAATTACCCGGTAGTTACCATATAATTACCTTGTAAATAGAAGGTACTACTAGGTAATTACAGTGTAATTACCATGGTATTACCTGGTTATTACTGTACTGTAAAAGAAAAGGGTTACCGTACCGTATTTTAAATAATTAGTTTTGTGCATGTGGTTTGCACACAGTTTGAATTAGCTGTCCACAAGGTTATTGTGGCACTACAGTCAGTTTCAGCTTCAAGTACACCTGGAGCTTAAGCTTAAAATGTTGTGTTTAAAGCAGTAGTGTTCTTATTCACAGCTTCGTTAGACACATGCTAATTTACATGCTAATTTACGGTGCAACTGGCCCTAAAAGACTAAAAGTTTGGGCAAAATAGAAAAAATATTCATGGTCATATGCTCATTTTTCCATTTACTCCAAACACTGAGATGGAATTTATTCAGGGTGGGAACTTGTTTCATACCAAATTTGGACTTTGGTTCTAACAAGAAGTACTATTTTCAGAGAATTTTTCTTATTTTTTATCATCCTTTAGGAACCCCCGGTGTGTCGTGCTACTCACCCGACTCATGTCCAATATAGTCTTACTTGTGATTTCATACTTTTAGCAGGCTACACACACAATATCCTACAGGGAAAGAAACGCCACCTTCCACCTCTCAGTCAACTAGTGTCGCAGCTCCACTAAATCAGTTTTCCACAAAAGCCAGCGGCAGCTGTCCATATGTTACTGCAGTTTATACACGGCTGCAGCAGAGCTGCATAGCACATACATGAGCTCATTTACCTGAAACCTTAGATCTCTTACTTGAGATGGAGGAGTTGCAGAACTCATCCCATTGTCACTGATGTCATTTATTAATTAATGAAGCAACAGTTTCATACTTCTCTCCTTTTGTCTCATATTTTCTTTTCTTTTTTAACCCTTGTGCTGTAGTCAGGTCAAGGAAGGAGGAAGAGAAGAAGGGAGGAAAGAAGAATGAAAAGAAGGATGGAAGGAAGGGAGGAAGGGAGAAAAGAGGAAGGGAAGAAGGAAGGAGAGAGCAGGAGGGAAAGAAGGAAGGAAGGGAAAAAAGAAGGAAGGAAGGAAGGAAAGAAGGAAGGAAGGAAGAAGGAAGGAAGGAAGGAAGGAAGGAAGGAAGGAAGGGAGGGAGGAAGGAAGGAAGGAAGGAAGGAAGGAAGGAAGGAAGGAAGGAAGGAAGGAAGGAAGGAAGGAAGGAAGGAAGGAAGGGAGGGAGGAAGGAAGGAAGGGAGAAGGAAGGAAGAAAACAAGGGAAAGAAGAAGGAAGGAAGGGAGAAAAGAGGAAGGGAAGAAGGAAGGAGAGAGCAGGGGGAAGGAAGGAAAGAAGGAAGGAAGGAAGAGGAAGGAAGGAAGGAAGGAAGAAGGAAGGAAGGAAGGAAGGAAGGAAGGAAGGAAGGAAGGAAGGAAGAAGGAAGGGAAGGAAGAAGAGGAGAAAAGAGGAAGGGAAGAAGGAAGGAGAGAGCAGGAGGAAAGAAGGAAGGAAGGAAGGAAGGAAGGAAGGAAGGAAGGAAAGAAGGAAGGAAGGAAGGGAGAAAAGAGGGAGGGAAGAAGGAAGGAAGGGAAAAAAGAAGGAAGGAAGGAAGGAAGGAAGGAAGGAAGGAAGGAAGGAAGGAAGGGAGGGAGGGAGGAAGGAACGAAGGAAGGAGGAAGGAAGGAAGGGAGAAGGAAGGAAGAAAGAGAGAAGGAAGGGGAGAAAACAAGGAAGGAAGGAAGGAAGGAAGGAAGGAAGGAAGGAAGGAAGGAAGGAAGGAAGGAAGGAAGGTAGGGAGAAAAGAGGAAGGGAAGAAGGAAGGGTGACGAGAGGAGGAGGAAGGAAGGAAGGAAGGAAGGAAGGGAAGGAAGGTAGAAGGAGGAAGGAAGAAGGAAGGAAGGAAGGAAGGAAGGAAGGAAGGAGTAGGGAGAAAAGAGGAAGGGAAGAAGGAAGGCGAGAGCAGGAGGAAGGAAGGAAGAAGGAAGGAAGGAAGGAAGGAAGGAAGGGAGAAAAGAGGAAGGAAGGAAGGAAGGAAGGTAAGGAAGGAAGGAAGGAAGGAAGACAGGAAGGAAGGAAGGAAGGAAGGAAGGAAGGAAGGAAGGGGAGAAAAGTGGGAGGGAAGAAGGAAGGAGAGTGCAGGCGGAAAAAGGGAAGGAAGGGAAAAAAGAAGGATGAAAGGATGGGAGAAAAGAAGGAAGGAATGAAGGAAGGAAGGAAGGGAGAAAGGAAGAAGGAAGGAAGGAAGGAAGGAAGGAAGGAAGGAAGGAAGGAAGGAAGGAAGGAAGGAGGGAAGGAGGAAGGAAGGAAAGAAGGAAGCGAGGAAGGAAGGGAGAAACAAGGAAAGAAGGAAGGAAGGGAGAGAAAAGAGGAAGGGAAGAAGGGAGTAAAGAAGGAAGGAAGGAAAGGAAGGGAAGGAAGGAAGGAAGGAAGGAAGGAAGGAAGGAAAGGAGGAAAGGAAGGAAGGAAGGAAGGAAGGAAGGAAGGAAGGAAGGAAAGAGGAAGGGAAGAAAGAAGGAAGGAGAGAGCAGGAGGAAAGAAGGATAGGAGAATTAGGTCATTTTGACCCAGACAGTACAAGGGTTAATGATGCAAACAGTTTCATACTTCTCCGCCTGTTGTCTCGTATTTTATTTTCTTTTTTAAATAATGTTCCTGATGAGTGTATGGGCAGCGATAATGGGCCTCACGGATGCGGGCGAGTGATAAACTGCTCTAAACGTGTCACGTCCAGGATTAATTACAATCTTTATTCTGTTTGAACTAAGACAATTTGCAATTAACATTTGACCTAGTTGCTCTGTAGCCTCTCAGTCTAACACCTTATGTTGTGAAAAGCTTGTCCCACGTTGACTCATTAGATCACCGGATACGAAGTGTGCGAGGAAATGAAGGTGTAATTGTTGCGTAAAAGGGCAGGTAGTCGAGCTTTACTACCACACTCTTGTGCTAAAATGATACTTGTGATGTTGTGTAATAATGTCTGCTGTCATGGGAAGGTCCGATTCTAGTTATCCCCGAGATACACTGTTTTTGACTGTTTTATAAAAAATTAAAAAACAAACCAAGGCTTATTTGCTAAAGAGATTTATGTTTTTTCATTTTATATTACTGACTCTCATCGTTAGTCAACAGTATTTTCAGCATTTGTTGAGAGCAACAGCAACAATACAGTCATGCTACATGACATGCTGTATTGTTATTGTATTCCTTCCTTCCTTCCTTCCTTCCTCCTTCCTTCTTCCTTCCTTCCTTCCTTCCTTCCTTCCTTCCCTTCCTTCCTTCCTTTTTTACTCCCTTCTTTCCTCCTGCTCTCTCCTTCCTTCTTCCCCCTCCTGTTTTCTCCCTTCCCCCTTCCTTCCTTCTTTCCTTGTTTTCTCCCTTCCTTCCTCCTTCCTTCCTTCCTTCTTCCTTCCTTCCTTCCTTCCTTCCTTCCTTCCTTCTCTTCTGTCATTCCTTACTTATTTTATCCCTTCCATCCTTCTTTCCTCCTGCTCTCTCCTTCCTTCTTCCCTTCCTCTTTTCTCCCTTCCTTCTTTCCTTTCTCCCTCCCTCCCTCCCTTCCTTCCTTCCTTCTTCCTTCCTTCCTTCCTTCCTTCCTTCCTTCCTTCCTTCCTTCTTTACTCCCTTCTTTTCTCCCTTCCTTTCTTCCTTCTTTTTCCCTTCCTTCCCGTTTTCCTCCTGCTCTCTCCTTCTTCCTTCTCTTTCCTCTTTCTCCCTTCCTTCTTTCCTTGTTTTCTCCCTTCCTTCCTTCCTTCCTTCCTTCCTTCCTTCCTTCCTTCCTTCCTTCCTTCCTTCTCCCTTCCTTCCTTCCTTCCTTCCTTCCTTCCTTCCTTCCTTCCTTCCTTCCTTCCTTCCTTCTCCTTCCTTCTTTCCTTCCTTCCATCCTTCTTTTGTCCCTTCCTTCTTTTCTTTGCTTTCTTCCTTCCTTCCTTCTTTTCCTTCCTTCCTTGGACCCGGGAGACAGCACAAGGGTTAAATCTGACTGGACCATTGTGACACCTTGACTCTTGATTCCTGTTTGGTTTTTCTGCAGTAAACCTGCTGCTTGACTCAGATTTATTAAGATCTATTAGAATTTAGCCAAGTTTGACCCTCCAACACCATCCTTAACAGACGGTAGGAGGTTCTTTGTACTTTCCTTTCAAACAAGCCAGACTAGTTTTGTTGCTCTTTTCTTTTATTATGATGAGCTTTAACATTTAAAACACTAACTGCGGTCTCTAGAATTTCAGATACAGTATTTAGCTTTTTAGAGTTCTTCCCAGCATTCATCGGAGGATCTAACCCACCCTCTTCTGAGGGAAAACTGGCAATCTGTCTGTTGTTTTTGACTGATGGAGTTAAAATTGTTTAGAAATGACCCTCCTAACCTTTCTCATATTGATGGGCAGCAATAACTGTTCCACTTATTCAATCATCTATTATATATATAAGCTGGAGCTCATACTTGCTGATGATCAATTAATCAAGGGCATTTAATTAATAACACTTGGCAGCA
>NC_084599.1:41409926-41504894 GCF_033807715.1 Cololabis saira
CGCGTGAATTGCCCGTGATTGCCCGGCGGCGGCTCCATGGCGGGACACCTGGGGCGGACGGGGAGACTCGGCCTCCCTACCGAGAAGGAGACGCGGTTCCCGGGGGGGAGCTGCGCCGCAGAGGCGGGCCGAAGGCCGGAGGAACCGCCGTCGTGTCGAGGACCGCTCGGTCGGCGGGTTCCGTCATTTACTGTTGATGGATTGTAGATGCGTGGGCTGACGTGTCTGTTGGGCTGGAGCGGGGCACGGCACGGAAAGTGACTCGGCTGCTAAACGGCCAGAGCTGCGGGCTCTGCCCGTCGCAGCTGATCAGTTCTCCCGGCCTCAGCGCGATCAGGCTTGGATTAATGCAGAAACGGAGGATGAAGATTTCGATGGGTTTGATTAATGTAATAACTTAAATAATGTACAATCAAACTAAGTTTTGCTCCCGCTCTATTTTTAAATACCACACTTGTATGGTTGCGTATGTGTGTTGGAAGGCGGCGCTCCGTGTGTGTAGACGGCGCCTTTTTGGTCGGTATATCTACATATATTAATAAATGTACATATCTACATGTTTATTAGGGCCCGAGCACTGAAAGTGCGAGGACCCTATTGTATCTGTGATGTTTATTATTAGGGCCCGAGCACTGAAAGTGCGAGGACCCTATTGTATCTGTGATGTTTATTAGGGCCCGAGCACTGAAAGTGCGAGGACCCTATTGTATCTGTGATGTTTATTATTAGGGCCCGAGCACTGAAAGTGCGAGGACCCTATTGTATCTGTGATGTTTATTAGGGCCCGAGCACTGAAAGTGCGAGGACCCTATTGTATCTGTGATGTTTATTATTAGGGCCCGAGCACTGAAAGTGCGAGGACCCTATTGTATCTGTGATGTTTATTATTATTATTATTATTATTATTATTAGGGCCCGAGCACTGAAAGTGCGAGGACCCTATTGTATCTGTGATGTTTATTATTATTATTATTATTATTATTATTATTATTCTCGCCATAAATAAATTGCCTTTTTGGAGGCCTTAAAATGCTCAAAAACTCACCAAATTTTGCACACGCTTCCAGAGTCGCGTAAAATTACGTATTTTATGGGCGACAGGCATGGGTCAAAAAGGATTAGGCTCTATAGCGCCACCTATTTTATGTTTTTGACGAGCCCCACAATATGGTTTGACTTACAGCAATGACCTTTATGTGTCTATTATATCAGACAAAGCCCTACAAAAAAGTCTCTTGGACCCATGCTCTAAGTTACACAGGAAGTCCGGCATTTTGAACAGAAAATGTCATTTTTTATGAATTCTGATCATTTCTAGGCCTCGTACTTTAACGAACTCCTCCTAGAGATTTTATCAGATTGGCTCACAACTTGGTTTGTACAATCTAGACACATGGCCGACGCTAAATTGCGAAGCTTTTACGTTTTCACCAGAGGGCTTGACCGTAGTGATCCGGCGAAGTTTGGGGTCATTTTTAAGGCTCGCCATGAAACACCAATTGGCTGTAATTCAGCAATACATGATTTGATGTGGTTGAAAACGTATGTGCATGATTGTAGGTTGAGCCTGAAGACATCTATGGTGGAATATTCAGGATCGGTTGTAGCGCCACCTGTTGGCACCAGGAATTGTCATGTCTTCTAGTATGCATCTGTGCTCAAAGGGAGATGAGCGGATGGATCTCAAAGTTGGTCAGATAAATAGGTAAGACATTGACGATGGCTGACAGAGAAAACTGTAAGTTTTTCTCAAAGGGCGTCGCTGTTAGAGGTTGTCAAATTTCGGTGTCTCGCCATGAACATAAAAGTTGTTTTAACTTTCAAATACTTGGTCCAAATTGACCCAAAATCAATACATTTAATCAGGCTTCCATTCTGATATCCATTCTATATTTGGGACAGTTTGTCACCGACTTTATTCAAAATATGAACTCATTTTGAAATAAATCTTTACTTTGTCATGCAATGTCGAATTAACTTATAACTTCGTAAAAATATTGTTGAAAATAATATGATTTGAGCATTGTATGTGCAAGAGGCGATTTATAATGAATGTTTTGAGTTGGATTAGAAGCATGAAGCTGTCTGCGGGCCGCGTGCGCGCAGACCGCGGGAACGCGCAGCCGCAGCTCCTGGAAGCTGCCGGGGGCGGGGCGGGGCGGGGCGGGGCGGGGGAGGGGGGTTGTTGCAACTTGCTGCAACATGTGGAGTCACGCCGTCACGTCACGTAAGTTGTATTGTGGTTTTTTAATGCGTGTTGCAATTATTTTATTTTATTATATTATTATATTATTATTGAGCTTCCATCCGCGATCCCGATCAGGAGCGCGCGGCCGCGCGCGGCCACGCGCAGAGCCGAGAGCCAGTTTCTGCCCATTTCTGCAGCTTTGCCAAAAAATGCTACCTAAAGGTTTTCCACCTTTGTAGAGCCACAACTTTACTGTGTTTTACTCCCTAAACCACTTCCTTTCACCCCCAAGTGGTCCTTGTCTCTTGCCAGGCCGTCATTGTAAATAAGAATGTTCTTAATGACCTGCCTGGTTAAATAAAGGCGAATGACTGAATGAATATCAAATAAAGCCATAAAATTGTTTTTTTTTCTCTTTATCGTATAATGTTCACAAAGTGTAATGCATTCATGTCATGGGTCGTGTATTTTGAAGGATCAAATAATCAACATCCCATTATCCATTTTACATCGTGCAAGAAATGATGCAAACTTTGAAAATCGACTGTGCGCATGCGCAGAACCCAAACGTAGCATTTTTTCGGCAGGGAGCAGAAATTGGCAGAACACCGGCTGGGACGGACCTGATGCTCTGATGCGACAGGTCTCTGCTCACACTGACTGTACGTTCATACACGGACGTAATATGGGGGGGGGGACATGTATCCTGCACTTTTTCAAAAGGCAGTTTTGGTCCCCTGCAGTTTTTACCGTCCAAAAACAATGTTACGCTATATTAAATGGAGACAGGTCAGCACTAGGACCAAGCGGAAAACGGCCGCTCAAGCTGAAGCCTGTTGTTTGGTCTGCCTGGGTCACGTCAGCTAGACGGATTTTAAGAATAAGAATAAGAATTACTTTATTAATCCCCAAAGGGAAATTCCTTTGTATGGCAGCTCATCTACTGTACCATTTGCAGAAGAGAAGCTCTTCTGAATATCTCTTGGATGAGTTGATTATGTTGAAATGTTAATAGATAACCCTTCTGTGGTCTTTTGGTCAAATTGACCCATATTCACTTTTCTTTTATATCAAAAATATGATTTTCATCCATATAACTGCCTCTGTTACACTCATTTCAAATAAAATTGATGATCACTACCAGAGCTGGTAGAGTAGCCAAAAATTGTACTCAAGTAAAAGTACTGTTACTTCAGAATAATATGACTCAAGTAGAAGTAAAAAGTAGTCATCCAAATAATTACTTGAGTAAAAGTAAAAAAAGTACTTGGTGAAAAAACTACTCAAGTACTGAGTAACTGTTGAGTAACGTCTGATTTATTTTTTTAACACACCCATTCAAAAAGACAAAAGTACAAAATAATCACCTTCAGGCAAATTAAAATCAATAAAATAATAAAATAAATTAAAATTAATAAAAAAATGAAAAATAGCTTAAATTAAAATAAGCGTAAAGTAAATTCAAGAACTTTAATAAATAATAAAATAACAGAATAAAAAAATAAATTAAGCACCAGTAGCACAAAATTTCAAGCCTTTGTACTTTTCTTTTTTAACCAGCAGAACTAGAACAAACATGAACTCATAGAAACTCTGTGTGTGTTTGAGTCTGTGTAAATGTGACAAAACATGCAAAAACAAACCTTTTTCCCAAAGAATCACTGAGTGATGTCATGAGATTGACGCGTACACGGATAAAAAGGATAAAAGAAAAGTAACAGCTCAACGTAGCCTAATGTAGCGGAGTAAGAGGAACAGTTTGTCCTTCACAAATCTACTCAAGTAAATGTAACTCGTTACTACCCATCTCTGATCACTACTTTCATTGAATTATGGATATTTTATTCAGTTTCTCCCCTCTTGTGATATTCAATTTGACCCACCAACCACTGGCTGGTGCTGGTCCAAACATTTTAAATGATTTCATTTCATTTTCACATATACCCGTCTGTGATAATCCATCAATTTATATGCCTCTGAGTTTAACTATAGTCAAAAAAATTCAGAATTTCGGCTTATCTTTATCTATCTCAAAAATGAGCTAGGATTTTATGTAAATGAGGTCTATTGACCATACATTCCAAAAATAAGTGTAAAATTGGTGGTAATGAGTTGGAGTGAAGTTGACTAACAAGGTGAAACACAGAATTGGGTGATAATTAAAGCTACATGCTTTACAACCAGTAAAACCACAAAGGGAACAGTAAACTTAAAAGTAACAATAGAAAACTAGAAGAACTACTAGAAAACACAGTGAACTGAAAGAGTTTGAGTTTTCTTTTTTTTTTTTTTTTTACCTTGTCTGCACACATATTAATGATTGAAACAAGAGGAAAATTGGTTCAAAACGAGCCGGCAATGGCACAGTGTCTGCCCGGCTTTAAACAGAACCGCAGCCAGTACTCGAGTTGTAAAAAAAAATCAGGGGGGATGGATTTTATCATATGGGGACAGATAATTTGTTCTGATTACAAATATTATAATATATTACAAATAATAGCAGTGACCAAAACACCTGCAGAAATACTGCAGGAATGACATAGCAGCAGTTAAATGCAGCCTTCTGTAAGCTTTAAATATCCACTGGGCTTACATCAAAACACAACAATAAAAAACACTTTTCTGAACTTATCAATATGACTCTGTCCTTCACAGGATAAGTAAAATGGATCACTGCAAAAACTCACAATCTTAACAAGAATATTTGTCTTATTTCTAGTTAAAATGTCTCATTTTAGTAAAAAAAACCTCATTACACTTAAAACAAGACTCATAACTGGAAAAAAAAAAACACCATTTTCATCTGTTTCACCTGTTCACCTGTTTTCACTTAAAATAAGTAGAAAAATCTGCCAGTGGAACAAGATTTTTTTGCTTGTAATGAGAAGATAAATCTTGTTTAATTTTTTTTTTTTTTTTACATTTATCGTATTTTTAATATTCTCTTTTTGGGGGGGGCTGGAAGGAGGGGCGTTGGGCATGAGTGCGAGGGCCCGTTCATCGCTGCTTGCAGCTTTAATTATTATTATTATTATTATTCTCGCCGTAAATAAATTGCCTTTTTGGAGGCCTTAAAATGCTCAAAAACTCACCAAATTTTGCACACGCTTCCAGAGTCGCGTAAAATTACGTATTTTATGGGCGACAGGCATGGGTCCACAAGAATGGGCTCTATAGCGCCACCTATTTTATGTTTTTTGACGAGCCCCACAATATGGTTTGACTTACAGCAATGACCTTTATGTGTGTATTATATTAGACAAAGAGCTACAAAAAAGTCTTTTGGACCCATGGTCTAAGTTACACAGGAAGTCCGGCATTTTGAACAGAAAATGTCATTTTTCATGAATTCTGATCATTTCTAGGCCTCGTACTTTAACGAACTCCTCCTAGAGATTTTATCGAATTGGCTCACAACTTGGTTTGTACAATCTAGACACATGGCCGACGCTAAATTGCGAAGCTTTTAAGTTTCTGCCTGAGGGCTTGACCGTAGTCATTCGGCGAAGTTTGAGGTCATTTTTAAGCCTCGCCATGAAACATCAATTGGCTGTAATTCAGCAATACATTATTTTATGTGGCCGAAAACGTATGTGCATGATTGTAGGCTGAGCCTGAAGACATCTTTGGTGGAATATTCAGGATCGGTTGTAGCGCCACCTGTTGGCACCAGGAATTGTCATGTCTTCTAGTATGCATCTGTGCTCCAAGCGAGATGAGATTAATGATCTCAAAGTTGGTCAGATAATAGGTAAGACATTGAAGATGACTGACAGAGAAAACTGTACGTTCTTATCGAAGGGCGTGGCCGTTAGAGGTAGTAAAATTTCGGTGTCTTGCCATGAACATAAAAGTTGTTGTAACTTAAACATAATTGGTCAGAATTAACCCAAAATCAATACATGTAATCAGGCTTCCATTCTGAACAAGTGGATATGACAATCTTGGATGAACTCCATAGCGCCACCTTTTAGTCAGGTATACATTTTTCATCAAATTATGTGCTGTCATTGCTGTTTCATTCACCCAATCACAATGAAATCGACACATATTATTGTCATAAGCGTCCTTATTAACTGTGTTGAGTATCGTGGTCATAACTTGAAGGGAACTGCCATTTTACGTCACTCTGAATTTTTTGGTAAAATAATAATTTAAAATCATAGGCTTGGTCTTAAGACAATAAAATGGCAGTTTCAGATAGCTTACAACAGGATTAAAAAATCATACGCTGGTACATATCGCTTTTGAAGAACTTTGTAACTCTCTTTTTCCAAAAATGTATTCATATACAATTAAATCATATCTTTGTCATGCCATGTCCAATTAACTTCGTAAACTTCGTAAAAATATTGTTTACTGTGATGTGAAAATATATTTTGTGCGTACAACGCGGGATTTTTAATCAATATTTATTTAAATCCATTGGATTTAAAGCAAACTGGCTCTGTGTGCCGGCCCTGCAGCGGAGCGGAGGCCGAGGGAGGAGGGGGGGAGCGGGGGGACGTTGTTGCGTGCTCAGCGTGGTGACGTCACTCACACGACATGAATCCTCGTGTTTTCACGAGCCCGACTCCATGGTCCCGAATCTGTAAGTATTTTTTGTTGTGTGCATAATTGTAGAGTAGTCTTAAGACATCTATGGTGTAATAATCCTGTGGAATAGTTTTCACCGATGTATTTCGGCGGCGCATGTCTGCTTACAGACATGCCCAGTTCGCTTTGTTCATCTCTACCGAGACAGAGACCACTTAAATAAAACCACACTGATTTTGAGTCAAACCCGTCTTTTTACATTCAATTTTTATACAGAAAATAATTACAGTGCATGTATTACACCTTATTGCACAGCAGCTTTGCAATTTTATTATATTATTATCGGCTTTCAGCCGAGATCTGGTCGGGACCGCACAGCGCCGCGGAGGAGGTGCATTCAGGGACCGGTCGGAATTCTAAAATTACAGATTATCCTACTGGTGCGTTCAGGGACAACTGGAATTTACTGTATTTGGCGAGAATTGCTTCATTTGCTTAAAAATTATTTAAAGGTGACCTATTATGGCATTTAATGTATATTTTAAACAGGCATTGAATGTCTTAAAAACAAGCTTTTGAATGTTTTTTTCTACATAAATGAGAAATTCAGCCTCTGGGCCATGTCTTTATTTTTACCGTTTCTAACCTTCTCTATGAGGGATTCTGAGGGGAGGGGGGGCTATGTTAATGAGGCTCTGTGCTGATTGGCTGCCTGAATGACGTGTAGCAGGGGAGCTTTAAGCCTGAATCACAGTTGTGTGTCAATAATGTATTAGGCCTTTGAGTTATTTATCTCAAAATTAATAGATTTCCTTAACAAAATTTATATTTTAATAAGTATCAGTAATTAAATTAACTTTTCAAGAAAGATAGACTCATATGTCCTTTACTTTTTGAAAACCATTTTGAAATACATTTTATCTATAATGGAAGT
Organism: Cololabis saira; assembly: GCF_033807715.1. Taxonomy (NCBI): domain Eukaryota; kingdom Metazoa; phylum Chordata; class Actinopteri; order Beloniformes; family Belonidae; genus Cololabis; species Cololabis saira. The sequence goes on from NC_084599.1 coordinate 41,417,585, forward strand.
GTCGCCCTCATAAAGCCATTTATGCATACTATACCAATGATTTATATTTATTTTAGATTTATATTATACCAAAACTGATAGACATTAAATTTTGAATTTGGTACAAAATTGCGATTCGTTGGTTACCCCACATGACGGGTGGTCGGCCCAAATGATGAGAAACAGCAGACAGTTTGATTTGAGACAAATTTAAAGACAAATATTAAAGAATCAGCATAACTATGTCATTGGCCGGGTTTCCCAGATCAGTTAAGTAGTTCTTAACAGCGAAAGACTTCTTTCAAACCTTCTTAAGGAGCCTGTGAAAGAAAATCGCGTTTCCCAGAGTTGCTCTTAGCTTAAGTATCTCTTTCATTAAGAAGGAAATGAAAGATGCTGCTGACCCAGTCTTTACAACCATCTTAGTGAACAAAGACTCACAGATCCAGCTGCGTCAGGCAAATCAATATCACACCAAGCAATGAGATATTAAAACAATGCACCGCGCACAAATATTTATCTATTTTATACTTTAGATTTATATTGTTTTGCATTTATTGGTGACAGCAAAGGGGAAAAAAAAGAAAAATAAGGAATAACAAGTGTGTTCCTGTATATGCTTTATGTGCACAAATAAAACGATCATCATGAATATCATTTATTTGATAATTTGGCTGCTATACAGCATGTTCTCGCTGCAAATCAACCGCGTCACCGTGCGCGAAGCAGAACTGTTTATATGAACGCATTCGTGCGTCAGCACTTCAGTCCCCTGGACGTGTGTCGGACCGGGCTGTCAAGGCAGTCGGGACACCAGCGCCGTGCCCGAGCCCGAGCCCCTATGTGATGACAGGGAAGCAGCAGCTGAAGAACGAGATCCTTTGATGAATCGTTCATACAGTCTCAAATATAATCAATGGTGTCGGTTTATATTAAAGAATCTTTTTGCCCAGAAGAAAAAAGAGCGAAGACAACGACCCATAACTATTTTCTTCTCTTGAAAAAACCCACCTGCCGACTCGCGCTGTATACAGCGCGAGTCGGGATGCAGCATCATTCAGAAGAGGAGGAATACGTGCGAGGCGGGGATGATCTCTGCAATCTGAAGCCCTCTATAATTGTAAAAAGAATTTCACTTATCACGGGTTCTTTTTGGAACATAACCCCTGCGAAAAACCAGGGTTTGCTGTAATTCCACGTTGCGATTTGCGAAACTCGCCTTCTCTTGGCTCATGTTTTTGAACGCACACACACGCCCACCCCGTTTACTCCCGGTCTCCGTGTGTGGGGAAAAAAAGCCTCACTGTAGCCAGAAATAACGGAGTAACACACCGTTTGGATGAAAAAGGGTCATTGAATTATATTTATCATCTTAATTTTTTATTATAACGCACAGGCAGCAATGAATTAGTGCGTTAGGCAGCAGTGCTGCGTGTGAAAATGCGCTGATAGTGATCGGTGATCGATTTGCCTGGCATCGATTATTTGGTTTCAGAACTGGACAGCTGCTCCAAAGAGCTTCTGAAAGAGCGAAACTAAAGGACGGTGTTAAGAAGTCATCTGGGAAACACCCGTATCTTAGGATTCTCTCTTAGTTCAAACCTTCTTTGAACCTCTCTTAAATCCTTAAGAGAGGTTGGATCTGGGAAACCCGGCCATTGTATGTTCATATGTTTTTCATAATAGGTCTTCTTTAAAGAGGGATAACCTTCATTTATAGTTAGGAGAACCATGAACATTTTCAATATTTTTTGCAAGACGTGGAACCACATTTATAAAGAAATCATGGAATTTATTAGCAATTTGTGTATGCTCTGTTATCTTATGCACCATCCTGAAATGTAGACTGGGCTGGAATAGATGATTTTTTTTCTTGTTGAGTGATTCTTTCAATATTATCCATAGATCATTTATTTATTTCTAATAAGGTGGTTGTATTTATTCCTATAATTTTTGTATGTAGCACAATTTAAAGGACTAGGACTTTGTAAATGCCTTTTATGAAGCTTGTTTTTCTTTAAAGCAGATTTCCTAAGTTCTATAGTAAACCATGGTTTGTTAAGGTTTTCAGAGCTTCCTTTATCGTCCTTTATCGGTACACACCTGTATCATAGCACAACTTAAAAAAAAGTCTCCTGGCGCCATGGCCGAAACCCAACAGGAAGTCGGCCAGTTTGAATTAATCATGTAATTTTGGCGCAATTTATGCCATCCCTTCAGCCACTTCTTCGCCCGAACCGTAACGTGCACCCAGGTGTGTTATACATCAAAATGTGCGTCTCCATCCTGCAATAACGTGCATAACTTTTCTCAGTCAAAAGCGTTACCGTGGCGATGATAGACGCCAAAAAGCGCGCCCCCACTTCATCTGATTGGTCCATACAGATAAAACTTCGTGCCTCAAGTCCCACAATACGGTTTGACGTACATGCACGAAAATCGGTACACACCTGTATCATGTCGCAACTTAAAGGAAAGTCTCTTGGCGCCATGGCCGAAACCGAACAGGAAGTCAGCCATTTTGAACATTTTGAATTAATCGTGTAATTTTGGCGCAATTTATGCCATTTCTTCGGTCATTAATACGGCCCGAACCGTAACGTGCACCCAGGTGTGTTATACATCAAAACGTGCGTCTCCATCCTCCGACACCACGCATTACTTTTCTCTTTCAAAAGCATTACCGTGGCGACGCTAGACGGCAAAAAGCGCGCCCACCCTTCATCTGATTGGTTCAGACAGAAAAAACTTTGCGCCTCAAGCCCCATAATACGGTTTGACGTACATGAACAAAAATCGGTACACACCTGTATCATGTCGCAACTTAAAGAAAAGCCAGGCCTGTCGATACATTTGATATTTCATGGTTTGCATTAATGAGCGTGGCCTAACGGCTCAACAGCGCCCACTAGAATACTTTTCTTTGCCATAACTTTTGAAAGGTTTGACATAAAGAGTCGTGGGTGGTGTCATGGGACTCGGTATTGAGTCCTTGACCATAATTGGCGAAGATTAGCCCCGCCCCTTCTTCTGATTGGTTGTCCCTATTTCCTGCTATAACATTTGAATGTTTTGACATAGAGAGTCGTGGGTGGTGTCATGGGACTCTGTAATGAGTCCTTGAGCTTCTTTGGCCTTAATTAGCCCCGCCCCTTCTTCTGATTGGTTGTCCCGATTTTCTGCTATAACTTTGGAATGGTTTGACATAGAGAGTCGTGGGTGGTGTCATCAGATTCTGTATGGAGTCCTTGACCTTCATTGGCCTGAATTAGCCCCGCCCCTTCTTCTGATTGGTTGTCCCCTTTTCCTGCTATGACTTTTCAATGGTTTGACATAGGAAGTCGTGGGTGGTGTCATTTCTGATATGCTTATGGGGGGCGGTGGCCGTGAGTGCGAGGGCCCGTTCATCGCTGCTTGCAGCTTTAATTATTATTATTATTATTCTCGCCGTAAATAAATTGCCTTTTTGGAGGCCTTAAAATGCTCCAAAACTCACCAAATTTTGCACACGCTTCCAGAGTCGCGTAAAATTACGTATTTTATGGGCGACAGGCATGGGTCAAAAAGGATTAGGCTCTATAGCGCCACCTATTTTATGTTTTTCGACGAGCCCCACAATATGGTTTGACTTACAGCAATGTCCTTTATGTGTCTATTATATCTGACAAAGCCCTACAAAAAAGTCTCTTGGACCCATGCTCTAAGTTACACAGGAAGTCCGGCATTTTGAACAGAAAATGTCATTTTTCATGAATTATGGTCATTTCCAGGCCTCGTACTTTAACGAACTCCTCCTAGAGATTTTATCAGATTGGCTCACAACTTGGTTTGTACAATCTAGACACATGGCCGACGCTAAATTGCGAAGCTTTTAAGTTTCTGCCAGAGGGCTTGACCGTAGTGATCAACCGAAGTTTGAGGTCATTTTTAAGCCTCGCCATCAAACATCAATTGGCTGTAATTCAGCAATACATGATTTGATGTTGTTGAAAACGTATGTGCATGATTGTAGACTGAGCCTGAAGACATATGTGGTGGAATATTCAGGATCGGTTGTAGCGCCACCTGTTGGCACCAGGAATTGTCATGTCTTCTAGTATGCATCTGTGCTCCAAGCGAGATGAGTGTATTGATCTCAAAGCTGGTCACTTTAATAGGTAAGACATTGACGATGACTGACAGAGAAAACTGTACGTTCTTATCGAAGGGCGTGGCCGTTAAAGGTAGTAAAATTTCGGTGTCTCGCCATGAACATAAAAGTTGTTGTAACTTAAACATAATTGGTCAGAATTAACCCAAAATCAATACATGTAATCAGGCTTCCATTCTGAACAAGTGGATATGACAATCTTGGATGAACTCCATAGCGCCACCTTTTGGTCAGGTATACATTTTTCATCAAATTATGTGCTGCAATTGCTGTTTCGTTCATCCAATCTTAATGAAATCGACATATATGATTGTCAGTAGGTTCCTTGTTGACCGTGTCGCGTATCGTGGTCATTGCTTGAAAGGAATTGGCATTTTTATGTCACTCTGTATTTCTGGAAAAATATTAATTAAAAATCAAAGATTTTGTGTAAGGAAAATTAAATGCCAGATTCAGAGACCTTTTGGCATGACGAAAAAATCATACACTGGAACATATTATTTTTGAAGAACTCTGCCACTCTCTTTTTTGAAAATACCAACTAATAATGTAAAAAGCTATGACTTTGCCATAAAATTATTTTATTGACATGTGACTTCGTACATATATTGTTTACTGTAATGTGAAAATATTGTGTGAATTGCTATAAAGTCCTTCCAATATGGGATTTTCTATGAATATTTATGTCGAATGAATCATTGCCACCCTGTCTCAGCCTGTCTCAGCCTGTCTCAGACACGTGAACGCGCAAACTGCAGTTTTGAGTTGGGGAAGAGAAAAGGGAGGGGGCGCGCTCCCGGAGCTCCGAGCCCGGACTGCGTGATGACGTCACTCACAGTGACAGTGTCATGTGGTTTCCACGGGCCGTTGTGATTGGTGCATTTTCTTTACGTCACCAAAATGCAAACCACGCCCTCGGTCTCCTCCGCTGCTGAAACCACGCCCACCACCAGCTCTGCCGGCCGCTCGAGCTCCGCCATTGTTCAGCAGCGCTGGCTGTTTGAACAACGAGGGAGAGTTAAGATGAGGTTTTGCATGGACATTTACCCTCATAAAAGGATCAGATCCCACAGCACGGACCCGGGAACTGACACGAGCCAGCGGTAAGTTCCGGTTTTTTTAATGTAATTTATATTTGTCTATGAGTAGCCTATGATCTTTGCATGGGCTAAGTATTTAGCTTAGCTCCGGAGCCCCGGCGCCGCGTACGGAGCTGCCGGAGCTGCTCACGGACCAGCCCGTCGAGGGGATCCGAACCCGTAGGCTCCGGGGGAGAGCCGGGAGAGCCAGCTCTCCCCCGGAGCCTACGGCGTAGGGTACGCGTCGATTTAACGCAGAACCGTGGACACGCTTTGCTACGGAGCGACGCTTCGTCTCCTCCCCTCCTACACGTCATTCAAGCAGACAATCAGAACAGAGCCTCATTATCATACCCCCACCGCCCTGAAAATGAGCCACAGATTAGATTAGATTGTTTTTAAGACCTTCAAGGCCTGTTTAAAATATACATTAAATGCCATAATATGTCTCTTTTAAGCCTGAATTACAGTTCTGGGTCAATGATGTATAAGGCCTATTTCTTAAAATACTTAAAATAAAGATATATTTGGCCATTTTCCAAACATTTGGAATGTAGTGTGCATATATGTGAAAACTTAAAACAAAGGTATTTTAGTATTTTTAAACCTACATTAATAGGGCAACGACCTTAAAAAAGTAATTGGGGGCGACCCTTATTTATCTCAAAATTAATAGATTTCCTTAACAAAATTTATATTTTAATAAGTATCAGTAATTAAATTAACTGTTCAAGAAAGATAGACTCATGTGTCCTTTCATTTTCGAAAACCATTTTTAAATACATTTTATCTATAATGGAAGTGTCACCCTCATAAAGAGGGTTAAGATTTGAGACAAATATAAAGACATTTTATTAAAGAATCAGCATAACTATGTCGTTGTATGTTCCTATGTTTTTCATAATAGGTCCCCTTTAAAGAGGGATAACCTTCATTTATAGTTAGAAGAACCATGAACATTCTTAAGATGTTTTGCAAGACGTGGACCCACATTTATAAAGAAATCATTGAATTTATTAGCAATTTGTGTATGCTCTGTTATCTTATGCGCCATCCTGAAATGTAGACTGGGCTGGAATAGATGATTTTTTTATCTTGTTGAGTAATTCTTTCAATATTTTCCATAGATCATTTATTTATTTCTAATAAGATGGTTGTATTTATTCCTATAATTTTTGTATGTAGCACAATTTCAAGGACTAGGACTTTGAAAATGCCTTTTATAAAGCTTGTTTTTGTTTAAAGCAGATTTCCTAAGTTCTATAGTAAACCATGGTTTGTTAAAAGGAACCCTGGTTATTAAGACTTGTAGTCCCTAAGCCCCCGTTCAGACTGCAGGCAAATATCCGATTTTTAGCCCATCCAGATTGAAACTGGATGACTCTTTTGAAGTCTGAACAGTCCCAAACCGCATGATATCCGATTTTTGCAAACCAGATGGAAACCACCTCCAGGACGAGGGAGCCCATAAGACGTCTCGGTTCAGGCAAACTGGATCAAAGTTCTGTGATGCACGGGAGATCTGCAAAATGATCAAAGTCGTGCGCATCTTACCAGTGCATTAGGCTACGTAGCCTACGCCGTAGACGGCGTAGCCGGGGCTTTAGAGCCTGCAGCGCTCCGCCACCCGCTCTCCGCTCTGGCCGGGATGGAGACGCCGGTGGGCATGATGCACATTTGGGTGGGCATAGCCCACCCCTGCCCCCCCCCTAAAACCGGCTTCGGTGCTGGGTGATGACAGACCAGAGGCTGAGGGGACTGGCCCGGGACTTTGATGAAACGGGAGGTGCAGACTTCGCGTCAAATAGGCAAGAACATCTTTATTTAATTTAATGATGCCAGATCTGGCTGGGGTTTTTATTGTAGCATCGGCTATATCTGCTAGTTGAAACGTGTGGTCTGTTAGTCTATCTGAGTTTTATGGTGTTTTTATAGTTCATGCTTTATGGTGCTGTACTTTTTTTTTTTTTTAACTTTTTTGTAGGTGCTTCGTCACCTTAATGTTTGGCTGTGTTTTGATCTGTGTTTCTGGTGCGCCGTCACCTGTTTAGCTGTGTTTTCATCTGTTTCTGGGTGTCCAAACAGTGGACGGCGGCTAGCAGGTGCCACCGTCTGACGTCACTACCCAGAATGTAAACAACAATGGCGACCTACATGTTAAATTATATTTTCAAATTTTATAAAAACGAAGACATCAAAAGGTTTTTTATATCCCATTGTTATAATTGATACCAACATTTATCTTTTAAGACCTACATGTCTTAATAGCCAGGGTTCCTTTTAAGGTTTGACGGTTTGACGTACATGCACCAAAATCGGTACACACCTGTATCATGTCACAACTTAAAGAAAAGTCTCTTGGCGCCATGGCCGAAACCCAACAGGAAGTCGGCCATTTTGAGCATTTTGAATTAATCGTGTAATTTTGGCGCAATTTATGCCATTTCTTCGGTCATTAATGCGGCCCGAACTGTAACGTGCACCCAGGTGTGTTATACATCAAAACGTGCGTCTCCATCCTCCGACACCACGCATTACTTTTCTCTTTCAAAAGTGTTACCGTGGCGACGCTAGACGGCAAAAAGCGCGCCCACCCTTCATCTGATTGGTTCAGACAGAAAAAACTTTGCGCCTCAAGCCCCATAATACGGTTTGACGTACATGGACAAAAATCGGTACACACCTGTATCATGTCGCAACTTAAAGAAAAGGCAGGCCTGTCGATACATTTGATATTTCATGGTTTGCATTAATGGGCGTTGCCTAACGGCTCAACAGCGCCCACTAGAATACTTTTCTCTGCCATAACTTTTGAAAGGTTTGACATAAAGAGTCGTGGGTGGTGTCATGGGACTAGGTATTGAGTCCTTGACCGTAATTGGCGAAAATGAGCCCCGCCCCTTCTTCTGATTGGTTGTCCCTATTTCCTGCTATAACATTTGAATGTTTTGACATAGAGAGTCGTGGGTGGTGTCATGGGATTCTGTAATGAGTCCTTGAGCTTCTTTGACCTTAATTAGCCCCGCCCTTTCTTCTGATTGGTTGTCCCGATTTTCTGCTATAACTTTTGAATGGTTTGACATAGAGAGTCGTGGGTGGTGTCATCAGATTCTGTATGGAGTCCTTGACCTTCATTGGCCTCAATTAGCCCCGCCCCTTCTTCTGGTTGGTTGTCCCTTTTTTCTGCTATAACTTTTGAATGGTTTGACATAGGAAGTCGTGGGTGGTGTCATTTCTGATATGCTTATGGGGGGCGGTGGCCGTGAGTGCGAGGGCCCGTTCATCGCTGCTTGCAGCTTTAATTATTATTATTATTATTATTATTCTCGCCGTAAATAAATTGCCTTTTTGGAGGCCTTAAAATGCTCGAAAACTCACCAAATTTTGCACACGCTTCCAGAGTCGCGTAAAATTACGTATTTTATGGGCGACAGGCATGGGTCCACAAGAATGGGCTCTATAGCGCCACCTATTTTATGTTTTTTGACGAGCCCCACAATATGGTTTGACTTACAGCAATGACCTTTATGTGAGTATTATATTAGACAAAGAGGTACAAAAAAGTCTTTTGGACCCATGCTCTAAGTTACACAGGAAGTCCGGCATTTTGAACAGAAAATGTCATTTTTCATGAATTCTGATCATTTCTAGGCCTCGTACTTTAACGAACTCCTCCTAGAGATTTTATCGAATTGGCTCACAACTTGGTTTGTACAATCTAGACACATGGCCGACGCTAAATTGCGAAGCTTTTAAGTTTTCAGCAGAGGGCTTGACCGTAGTGATTCGGCGAAGTTTGAGGTCATTTTTAAGCTTCGCCATCAAACATCAATTGGCTGTAATTCAGCAATACATGATTTGATGTGGTTGAAAACGTATGTGCATGATTGTAGGTTGGGCCTGAACCCATCTATGGTGGAATATTCAGGATCGGTTGTAGCGCCACCTGTTGGCACCAGGAATTGTCATGTCTTCTAGTATGCATCTGTGCTCCAAGCGAGATGAGTGTATTGATCTCAAAGCTGGTCACTTTAATAGGTAAGACATTGACGATGACTGACAGAGAAAACTGTACGTTCTTATCGAAGGGCGTCGCCGTTAGAGGGTGTCAAATTTTGGTGTCTCGCCATGAACATAAAAGTTGTTGTAACTTAAACATAATTGGTCAGAATTGACCCAAAATCAATACATGTAATCAGGCTTCCATTCTGAACAAGTGGATATGACAATCTTGGATTGAAATCCATAGCGCCAACTTTTGGTCAGGTATACATTTTTCATCAAATTATGTGCTGTCATTGCTGTTTCGTTCATCCAATGTTAAAGCAATCGACACATATGATTGTCAGTATGTTCCTTATTGACCGTGTCGCGTATCGTGGTCAGAACTTGAAAGGAATTGGCATTTTTCGTCACTCTGAATTTTTTGGTAAAATAATAATTTAAAATCAGAGGTTTTGTTAAATGTCAATTAAATGTCAGATTTATATACCTTTCAACATGACTAAAAAATCATACACTGGTACCTATAGGTTTTTTTAAAGTTTGTAACTCTATTTTTTTCAAAATATGAACTTATTTTAAAATAAATCACATTTTTTTTTCTTATGTCCTTTCACCTCCGTAACTCCCTAAATATATTGTTTAATGTGTTGTTTAAAGCTACAGTTAATTCTATGAAATTGTGTCGAACATTATTATTTTTAAATAATATTTATGTTCGATCAGTCTGTCTGACAGGCTGGTCTGATCCTTCTCTGTCAGCAGAGTAGAGGAGAGGGGAGGGGCTGCAGCTCCCGCAGGAGGACGGGGGGAGGGGTGGTGGGGGGGTGAAGGGGCTTGGGGGGGTTGGGGGGCGTTGCGCGCGCAGCTCCCGCGGGGGGAGGGGCTGATGTTCAGCGCGGCCGCCATCTTGGTCGAGGCGCCGCATTGACTGCCTGAGAACGTCGGGCGTGGCCGCCATCTTGGATCGGTATCGCTAGGAGGTGTCTGCATAAGTAAAATAACTATAACTTGCTTAATTTTCAACCGATTTTCACGCGGTTTGCTTTGTTACAAACGGCAGACATGTAGCTATGATACAGGATGCTTGATGTACGTTAAATATGAAAGCTTTCATGCTAAAATACGTTCTGCAGGTAGTCACACTTCAGGTATACACACATAAGCAAGCCTTTTATTATTTTAATATTGCTGATTATGGTTTACAGTTTAAGATTCACAGAATATTCAAATTTTTTGAGATAGGATATTTGAGTTTTCTTAAGCTGTAAACCAGTGGTCGGCAACTGGCGGCCTGCAGGCCAAAATTGGCCCGTCTCCAATAATATCTGGCCCGTCAGATGACAATTGAAAATCTGATAAATATATATGTATATTTTTTTTTAATTATTTACTATCACAAACACGACAATTTCATAGAGAATTCGAAGCCTTTATTTAGAAAAGATAAAATAAAATAAAAGTAGAATCTTCATGATTCTAATCTAATCGCCCATCCCCTTCATCTGATTGGTCCATATTTGATAGTTCTCCAAAAGTCACCAAATTTTACATGCAAGCCAGGCTTGGCAATACATTTGATATTTAATGGTTTGCATTAATGGGCGTGGCTTAACGGCTCAACAGCGCCCCCTAGAATACTTTTCTCTGCCATAACTTTTGAATGGTTTGACATAAAGAGTCGTGGGTGGTGTCATGGGACTCGGTATTGAGTCCTTGACCATAATTGGCGAAGATTAGCCCCGCCCCTTCTTCTGATTGGTTGTCCCTATTTCCTGCTATAACTTTTGAATGTTTTGACATAGAGAGTCGTGGGTGGTGTCATGGGACTCTGTAATGAGTCCTTGACCTTCATTGGCCTGAACTAGCCCCGCCCCTTCTTCTGATTGGTTGTCCCTTTTTTCTGCTATAACTTTTGAATGGTTTGACATAGAGAGTCGTGGGTGGTGTCATTTCTGATATGCTTATGGGGGGCGGTTGACGTGAGTGCGAGGGCCCGTTCATCGCTGCTTGCAGCTTTAATTAGGGCCCGAGCACTGAAAGTGCGAGGACCCTATTGTATCTGTGATGTTTATTATTATTATTATTATTATTATTCTCGCCGTAAATAAATTGCCTTTTTGGAGGCCTTAAAATGCTGGAAAACTCACCAAATTTTGCACACGCTTCCAGAGTCGCGTAAAATTACGTATTTTATGGGCGACAGGCATGGGTCCACAAGAATGGGCTCTATAGCGCCACCTATTTTATGTTTTTTGACGAGCCCCACAATATGGTTTGACTTACAGCAATGACCTTTATGTGTGTATTATATTAGACAAAGAGTTACAAAAAAGTCTCTTGGACCCATGCTCTAAGTTACACAGGAAGTCCGTCATTTTGAACAGAAAATGTCATTTTTCATGAATTCTGATCATTTCTAGGCCTCGTACTTTAACGAACTCCTCCTAGAGATTTTATCAGATTGGCTCACAACTTGGTTTGTACAATCTAGACACATGGCCGACGCTAAATTGCGAAGCTTTTAAGTTTCTGCCAGAGGGCTTGACCGTAGTGATCCGCCGAAGTTTGAGGTCATTTTTAAGCTTCGCCATCAAACATCAATTGGCTGTAATTCAGCAATACATGATTTGATGTGGTCGAAAACGTATGTGCATGATTGTAGGTTGAGCCTGAACCCATCTATGGTGGAATATTCAGGATCGGTTGTAGCGCCACCTGTTGGCACCAGGAATTGTCATGTCTTCTAGTTTGCATCTGTGCTCCAAACGAGATCAGTTTCTTGATCTCAAAGTTGGTGAGATAATAGGTAAGGCATTGACGATGAGTGACAGAGAAAACTGTAAGTTTGTGTCAAAGGGCGTCGCTGTCAGAGGTTGTCAAATTTCGGGGTCTCGCCATGAACATAAAAGTTGTTGTAACTTAAACATAATTGGTCAGAATGAACCCAAATTCAATACATTTAATCGGGCTTGCATTCTGAACAAGTGGATATGACAATCTTGGATGAACTCCATAGCGCCACCTTTTGGTCAGGTATACATTTTTCATCAAATTATGTGCTTTAGTTGCTGTTTGGTTTATCCAATCTTAATTAAATTGACACATTTGATTGGCAGTAGGTTCCTTGTTGACTGTGTCGCGTATCGTGGTTATTTCTTGAAAGGAATTGGCATTTTTATGTCACTCTGTATTTCTGGAAAAATATTAATTAAAAATCAAAGATTTTGTGTAAGGAAAATCAAATGACAGTTTCAGATAGCTTACAACAGGACTAAAAAATCATACACTGTAACATATTGTTTTTGAAAAACTTGGTCACTCTAAAAATTTAATAAATTTAAATGAACTAATAACGTAAAAAGCTATGTCTTTGTCAATAAATGTCATAGACATATGGGACTTCATAAGTATATTGTTTACTGTATTTTGAAAATGTCCTGTGATTTTGATAAACCTAATCATTAGACGTGATTTTAAATGAATATTTATGTGTGATCAGACTGTGTCTCAGTCAGATCCAGCAGGACTGCTGCCGCTGAGAAGACTGCTGCACCAGCACTGGGAGGGGAGGGGAGGGGTTGAGCTCCCGCGGGGGGAAGGTGGGGGGATGAGTGCAGTTTGGAATGCGCGCGCAGCTCTTCGGGGGAGGGGGGGTGGGGCGCGGCCGCCATCTTGGACCGGGCGCCGATCGATGCGGCCGCCATCTTGGACAGGGCATTATCATTTCTACTGAGCAAGGTTTCTCCCGGACTATAATCATTCATAACTCTCAGACTCTTTACCCGATTTCCACACAGTTTGGTTTGTACAAACGGCAGAGATGTAGTTATGATACAGGATGCTGTCACACGTTAAAAATACGTACATTTATTCTGAAAGACTTTGTATTATGCTCTTTTACAAAGACATATGGTTTTTGTATAAATTGTATAAGGAAATAAGTTTGATTGTTTATTTGAATTTATTTTAAGAGGAGAGGGGTGTGTTGTTGTATTTATATATATATATTTATTTATTTATTTAGTTGAGAGTGAGAGTGACCTCATGCAAATATCTGAGATTAATTCCAATATCTGCTCAACAAACCACTTGCTCAGAAGTTGTTGTCTATGTTTTGAAATATGTATACACTGTTGACATCCCACTTGCATTGGTTGTCGCTGTCTTGCCTGTCTCACTCACTGTTTTTTTTTTTGTTTGAGTCATTTTTCTTTCTTTTCTATTATTATCATAGCCTGTATTTCCTGTATATAATCGAATTGAATCAATGTATTTTACAATTAGCTGTGATGTACAATAATTGTCATTAAAACCGATAATATTCCTATTTGTTTTAATTGAAATGAGAGAAAAACATTTAATTTTATTAAAATAGAAAAATAATATTTATAGCTTATAGGCTATAAAAATAATGTTCATTAAAGCAGTATATAAATACCATGTTATAGCTATCTGTTTATTTTCATATAAAAGTACGCTTTTCAATGTTTATAATTATTCACAAGTATGCAGTGTTATAACTACATCTCTGACGTTCATAACAAACTAAACTGTTAGAAAATCTTTAAAGGGGGACCTATTATGAAAAACACGTGTTTTCTTGTTTTAACATATTTAAAGTGGTCTCCCCTCAGCCTGCCAACACAGAAAAGATGAAATCCCTATGAAAATCTGCAGTGTCTGCTCGCCCCCACCCTTACAGAGTCCCCCAGTGTCACGTGATCTCTGTGAGCCGTTAAGATTGGTGCATTTTCTTTACGTCACCAAAATGCACACCACCCCTCGGTCTCCTCCGCTGCTGAAACCACGCCCACCACCAGCTCTGCCGCTCGAGCTGCAGCCATTATTACAAGCAGGGGCTGTTTCCACAGCGAGGGAGAGTTAAAATGAGGTTTTGCCTCGACAAGGCGGTGCCGAGAGGGAGAGAGAAAAAAAAGGCGCTGGAGGAAGACACGGCCAAATGTCAAAAATTGGTTGATTTATTCAGCCCCCTCCACAGCAAAGATGCGTCCGCACGTAAGTTGCAGTTCACTTTCAGGCTACACAGTGTAAATATGCAGCCTATAAACCCTGGCCGATGGCCGTTAAATAAAAATAAGGATTGAGATTTTAAAATTATTGATTTATAAGACACTTTATTATAATCAGTACTCGAGTTGAGGGGGGATGAGGGGGATTTCCCCCCTGAAATAAAAACGGTCCAAATCATCCCCCTGTAAAACTGCCATCACCCCTTTCCATCCGTTATGTCATTTCATCAATGAATGTGGTTTTACTGCTATTTCAACATTTAGAGTCATCACCATAAAAATAACACCAGAAAAATAACTTATTTGACAATTTTCACCTGTTTCAAGTAAATGTTCACTTGAAATAAGTAGAAAAATCTGCCAATGGGACAAGATTTATCTTCTCATTACAAGCAAAACAATCTTGTTCCACATGCAGATTTTTCTACTTATTACAAGTGAAAATCTACTTGAAACAGGTGAAAATTGTTGTTTTTTCCAGTGATGAGTCTTGTTTTAAGTGTAATGAGATTTTTTTACTAAAATGAGACATTTTAACTAGAAATAAGACAAATATTCTTGTTAAGATTTAGAGTTTTTGCAGTGATCAATTTTACTTATCCTGTGAAGGACAGAGTCATATTGATAAGTTCAGAAAAGTGTTTTTATTGTTGTGTTTTGATGTATTTGATGTAAGCCCAGTGGATATTTAAAGCTTACAGAAGGCTGCATTTAACTGCTGCTATGTCATTCCTGCAGTATTTCTGCAGGTGTTTTGGTCACTGCTATTATTTGTAATATATTATATTATTTGTAATAAGCACAATTATCTGTCCCCATATGATAAAATCCACCATCCCCCCTGATTTCTTTTTTTTTACAACTCGAGTACTGATTTTAATTATTTACTGATTTTGAAATTATTTATTTGGGCAACAAATGGGATAGCCTATAATCATTCAATTAGTATGTATATGAATACAAGGCCAAATCAAGTGAGACAAAGGCTACACTATCTTCCTGTATGAACTATACGTGTATGAAAAAACACTGTAAGCATATTGGCTGTTCAAAGGTGGTGATGGTGATGACACCAGTCCTGCTGTTGCTTCAGGTATTAACGTTTTACTACCTCCTCTCGAAACACTGAGCCAGGCCTGGTGAAAAATTTGATATTTAATGGTTTGCATTAATGGGCGGGACCTAATGGCTCAACAGCGCCCTCTAGAAAACTTTGTGCCTCAAGCCCCACAATACGGTTTGACGTACATGCACGAAAATCGGTACACACCTGTATCATGTCGCAACTTAAAGGAAAGTCTCTTGGCACCATGGCCGAAACCGAACAGGAAGTCGGCCATTTTGAACATTTTGAATTAATCGTGTAATTTTGGCGCAATTTATGCCATTTCTTCGGTCATTAATACGGCCCGAACGTAACGTGCAACCAGGTGTGTTATACATCAAAACGTGCGTCTCCATCCTCCGACACCACGCATTACTTTTCTCTTTCAAAAGTGTTACCGTGGCGATGCTAGACGGCAAAAAGCGCGCCCACCCTTCATCTGATTGGTTCAGACAGAAAAAACTTTGCGCCTCAAGCCCCATAATACGGTTTGACGTACATGAACAAAAATCGGTACACACCTGTATCATGTCGCAACTTAAAGAAAAGCCAGGCCTGTCGATACATTTGATATTTCATGGTTTGCATTAATGGGCGTGGCCTAACGGCTCAACAGCGCCCACTAGAATACTTTTCTCTGCCATTACTTTTGAAAGGTTTGACATAAAGAGTCGTGGGTGGTGTCATGGGACTCGGTATTGAGTCCTTGACCATAATTGGCGAAAATTAGCCCCGCCCCTTCTTCTGATTGGTTGTCCCTATTTCCTGCTATAACATTTGAATGTTTTGACATAGAGAGTCGTGGGTGGTGTCATGGGACTCTGTAATGAGTCCTTGACCTTCATTGGCCTGAATTAGCCCCGCCCCTTCTTCTGATTGGTTGTCCCTTTTTTCTGCTATAACTTTTGAATGGTTTGACATAGGAAGTCGTGGGTGGTGTCATTTCTGATATGCTTATGGTGGGCGGTGGCCGTGAGTGCGAGGGCCCGTTCATCGCTGCTTGCAGCTTTAATTATTATTATTATTATTCTCGCCGTAAATAAATTGCCTTTTTGGAGGCCTTAAAATGCTGGAAAACTCACCAAATTTTGCACACGCTTCCAGAGTCGCGTAAAATTACGTATTTTATGGGCGACAGGCATGGGTCCACAAGAATGGGCTCTATAGCGCCACCTATTTTATGTTTTTTGACGAGCCCCACAATATGGTTTGACTTACAGCTATGACCTTTATGTGTCTATTATATCAGACAAAGAGCTACAAAAAAGTCTTTTGGACCCATGCTCTAAGTTACACAGGAAGTCCGGCATTTTGAACAGAAAATGTCATTTTTCATGAATTCTGATCATTTCTAGGCCTCGTACTTTAACGAACTCCTCCTAGAGATTTTATCAGATTGGTTCACAACTTGGTTTGTACAATCTACACACATGGCTGACGCTAAATTGCGAAGCTTTTAAGTTTCTGCCAGAGGGCGTGACCGTAGTGATCCGCCGAAGTTTGAGGTCATTTTTAAGCTTCGCCATCAAACATCAATTGGCTGTAATTCAGCAATACATGATTTGATGTGGTCGAAAACGTATGTGCATGATTGTAGGTTGGGCCTGAACCCATCTATGGTGGAATATTCAGGATCGGTTGTAGCGCCACCTGTTGGCACCAGGAATTATCATGTCTTCTAGTTTGCATCTGTGCTCCAAACGAGATCAGTTTCTTGATCTCAAAGTTGGTGAGATAATAGGTAAGGCATTGACGATGAGTGACAGAGAAAACTGTAAGTTTGTGTCAAAGGGCGTCGCTGTCAGAGGTTGTCAAATTTCGGGGTCTCGCCATGAACATAAAAGTTGTTGTAACTTAAACATAATTGGTCAGAATGAACCCAAATTCAATACATTTAATCGGGCTTGCATTCTGAACAAGTGGATATGACAATCTTGGATGAACTCCATAGCGCCACCTTTTGGTCAGGTATACATTTTTCATCAAATTATGTGCTTTAGTTGCTGTTTGGTTTATCCAATCTTAATGAAATTGACACATTTGATTGGCAGTAGGTTCCTTGTTGACTGTGTCGCGTATCGTGGTTATTTCTTGAAAGGAATTGGCATTTTTATGTCACTCTGTATTTCTGGAAAAATATTAATTAAAAATCAAAGATTTTGTGTAAGGAAAATCAAATGACAGTTTCAGATAGCTTACAACAGGAGTAAAAAATCATACACTGTAACATATTGTTTTTGAAAAACTTGGTCACTCTAAAAATTAAAAAAATGAACTAATAACGTAAAAAGCTATGTCTTTGTCAATAAATGTCATAGACATATGGGACTTCATCAGTATATTGTTTACTGTATTTTGAAAATGTCCTGTGATTTTGATAAACCTAATCATTAGACGTGATTTTAAATGAATATTTATGTGTGATTGTGTGACTGTGTCTCAGTCAGATCCAGCAGGACTGCTGCCGCTGAGAAGACTGGGAGGGGAGGGGAGGGGTTGAGCTCCCGCGGGGGGAAGGTGGGGGGATGAGTGCAGTTTGGAATGCGCGCGCAGCTCTTCGGGGGAGGGGGGGGGTGGGGCGCGGCCGCCATCTTGGACCGGGCGCCGATCGATGCGGCCGCCATCTTGGACAGGGCATTATTTGCGTCTTAGTGCATCATTTCTACTGAGCAAGGTTTCTCCCGGACTATAATCATTCATAACTCTCAGACTCTTTACCCGATTTCCACACAGTTTGGTTTGTACAAACGGCAGAGATGTAGTTATGATACAGGATGCTGTCACACGTTAAAAATACGTACATTTATTCTGAAAGACTTTGTATTATGCTCTTTTACAAAGACATATGGTTTTTGTATAAATTGTATAAGGAAATAAGTTTGATTGTTTATTTGAATTTATTTTAAGAGGAGAGGGGTGTGTTGTTGTATTTATATATATATATTTATTTATTTATTTAGTTGAGAGTGAGAGTGACCTCATGCAAATATCTGAGATTAATTCCAATATCTGCTCAACAAACCACTTGCTCAGAAGTTGTTGTCTGTGTTTTGAAATATGTATACACTGTTGACATCCCACTTGCATTGGTTGTCGCTGTCTTGCCTGTCTCACTCACTGTTTTTTTTTTGTTTGAGTCATTTTTCTTTCTTTTCTATTATTATCATAGCCTGTAATTCCTGTATATAATCGAATTGAATCAATGTATTTTACAATTAGCTGTGATGTACAATAATTGTCATTAAAACCGATAATATTCCTATTTGTTTTAATTGAAATGAGAGAAAAACATTTGATTTTATTAAAATAGAAAAATAATATTTATAGCTTATAGGCTATAAAAATAATGTTCATTAAAGCAGTATATAAATACCATGTTATAGCTATCTGTTTCTGGTTATTTTCATATAAAAGTACGTTTTTCAATGTTTATAATTATTCACAAGTATGCAGTGTTATAACTACATCTCTGACGTTCATAACAAACTAAACTGTTAGAAAATCTTTAAAGGGGGACCTATTATGAAAAACACGTGTTTTCTTGTTTTAACATATTTAAAGTGGTCTCCCCTCAGCCTGCCATCACAGAAAAGATGAAATCCCTATGAAAATCTGCAAGATCTGCTCGCCCCCACCCTTACAGAGTCCCCCAGTGCCACGTGGTCTCTGTGAGCCGTTAAGATTGGTGCATTTTCTTTACGTCACCAAAATGCACACCACCCCTCGGTCTCCTCCGCTGCTGAAACCACGCCCACCACCAGCTCTGCCGCTCGAGCTGCAGCCATTATTACAAGCAGGGGCTGTTTCCACAGCGAGGGAGAGTTAAAATGAGGTTTTGCCTCGACAAGGCGGTGCCGAGAGGGAGAGAGAAAAAAAAGGCGCTGGAGGAAGACACGGCCAAATGTCAAAAATTGGTTGATTTATTCAGCCCCCTCCACAGCAAAGATGCGTCCGCACGTAAGTTGCAGTTCACTTTCAGGCTACACAGTGTAAATATGCAGCCTATAAACCCTGGCCGTTAAATAAAAATAAGGATTGAGATTTTAAAATTATTGATTTATAAGACACTTTATTATAATCAGTACTCGAGTTGAGGGGGGGTGAGGGGGATTTCCCCCCTGAAATAAAAACGGTCCAAATCATCCCCCTGTAAAACTGCAATCCCCCCTTTCCATCCCTTATGTCATTTCATCAATGAATGTGGTTTTACTGCTATTTCAACATTTAGAGTCATCACCAGAAAAATAACACCAGAAAAATAACTTATTTGACAATTTTCACCTGTTTCAAGTAAATGTTCACTTGAAATAAGTAGAAAAATCTGCCAATGGGACAAGATTTATCTTCTCATTACAAGCAAAACAATCTTGTTCCACTGGCAGATTTTTCTACTTATTACAAGTGAAAATCTACTTGAAACAGGTGAAAATTGTTGTTTTTTCCAGTGATGAGTCTTGTTTTAAGTGTAATGAGATTTTTTTACTAAAATGAGACATTTTAACTAGAAATAAGACAAATATTCTTGTTAAGATTTAGAGTTTTTGCAGTGATCAATTTTACTTATCCTGTGAAGGACAGAGTCATATTGATAAGTTCAGAAAAGTGTTTTTATTGTTGTGTTTTGATGTATTTGATGTAATTCCAGTGGATATTTAAAGCTTACAGAAGGCTGCATTTAACTGCTGCTATGTCATTCCTGCAGTATTTCTGCAGGTGTTTTAGTCACTGCTATTATTTGTAATATATTATATTATTTGTAATCAGCACAATTATCTGTCCCCATATGATAAAATCCACCATCCCCCCTGATTTCTTTTTTTTTACAACTCGAGTACTGATTTGAATTATTTACTGATTTTGAAATTATTTATTTGGGCAACAAATGGGATAGCCTATAATCATTCAATTAGTATGTATATGAATACAAGGCCAAATCAAGTGAGACAAAGGCTACACTATCTTCCTGTATGAACTATACGTGTATGAAAAAACACTGTAAGCATATTGGCTGTTCAAAGGTGGTGATGGTGATGACACCAGTCCTGCTGTTGCTTCAGGTATTAACGTTTTACTACCTCCTCTCGAAACACTGAGCCAGGCCTGGTGATAAATGTGATATTTAATGGTTTGCATTAATGGGCGTGGCCTAACGGCTCAACAGCGCCCCCTAGAAAACTTTGTGCCTCAAGCCCCACAATACGGTTTGACGTACATGCACCAAAATCGGTACACACCTGTATCATGTCACAACTTAAAGAAAAGTCTCTTGGCGCCATGGCCGAAACCGAACAGGAAGTCGGCCATTTTGAACATTTTGAATTAATCGTGTAATTTTGGCGCAATTTATGCCATTTCTTCGGTCATTAATACGGCCCGAACGTAACGTGCACCCAGGTGTGTTATACATCAAAACGTGCGTCTCCATCCTCCGACACCACGCATTACTTTTCTCTTTCAAAAGTGTTACCGTGGCGATGCTAGACGGCAAAAAGCGCGCCCCCCTTCATCTGATTGGTTCAGACAGAAAAAACTTTGCGCCTCAAGCCCCATAATACGGTTTGACGTACATGAACAAAAATCGGTACACACCTGTATCATGTCGCAACTTAAAGAAAAGCCAGGCCTGTCGATACATTTGCTATTTCATGGTTTGCATTAATGGGCGTGGCCTAACGGCTCAACAGCGCCCACTAGAATACTTTTCTCTGCCATAACTTTTGAAAGGTTTGACATAAAGAGTCGTGGGTGGTGTCATGGGACTCGGTATTGAGTCCTTGACCATAATTGGCGAAAATTAGCCCCGCCCCTTCTTCTGATTGGTTGTCCCTATTTCCTGCTATAACATTTGAATGTTTTGACATAGAGAGTCGTGGGTGGTATTATGGGACTCTGTAATGAGTCCTTGACCTTCATTGGCCTGAATTAGCCCCGCCCCTTCTTCTGATTGGTTGTCCCTTTTTTCTGCTATAACTTTTGAATGGTTTGACATAGGAAGTCGTGAGTGGTGTCATTTTCTGATATGCTTATGGGGGGCGGTGGCCGTGAGTGCGAGGGCCCGTTCATCGCTGCTTGCAGCTTTAATTATTATTATTATTATTCTCGCCGTAAATAAATTGCCTTTTTGGAGGCCTTAAAATACTCCAAAACTCACCAAATTTTGCACACGCTTCCAGAGTCGCGTAAAATTACGTATTTTATGGGCGACAGGCATGGGTCCACAAGAATGGGCTCTATAGCGCCACCTATTTTATGTTTTTTGACGAGCCCCACAATATGGTTTGACTTACAGCAATGACCTTTATGTGTGTATTATATTAGACAAAGAGCTACAAAAAAGTCTTTTGGACCCATGGTCTAAGTTACACAGGAAGTCCGGCATTTTGAACAGAAAATGTCATTTTTCATGAATTCTGATCATTTCCAGGCCTCGTACTTTAACGAACTCCTCCTAGAGATTTTATCGAATTGGCTCACAACTTGGTTTGTACAATCTAGACACATGGCCGACGCTAAATTGCGAAGCTTTTAAGTTTCTGCCAGAGGGCTTCACCGTAGGGATCCGGCGAAGTTTGAGGTCATTTTTAAGCTTCGCCATCAAACATCAATTGGCTGTAATTCAGCAATACATGATTTGATGTGGTCGAAAACGTATGTGCATGATTGTAGGTTGGGCCTGAACCCATCTATGGTGGAATATTCAGGATCGGTTGTAGCGCCACCTGTTGGCACCAGGAATTGTCATGTCTTCTAGTTTGCATCTGTGCTCCAAACGAGATCAGTTTCTTGATCTCAAAGTTGGTGAGATAATAGGTAAGGCATTGACGATGAGTGACAGAGAAAACTGTAAGTTTGTGTCAAACGGCGTCGCTGTCAGAGGTTGTCAAATTTCGGGGTCTCGCCATGAACATAAAAGTTGTTGTAACTTAAACATAATTGGTCAGAATGAACCCAAATTCAATACATTTAATCGGGCTTGCATTCTGAACAAGTGGATATGACAATCTTGGATGAACTCCATAGCGCCACCTTTTGGTCAGGTATACATTTTTCATCAAATTATGTGCTTTAGTTGCTGTTTGGTTTATCCAATCTTAATGCGATTGACACATTTGATTGGCAGTAGGTTCCTTGTTGACTGTGTCGCGTATCGTGGTTATTTCTTGAAAGGAATTGGCATTTTTATGTCACTCTGTATTTCTGGAAAAATATTAATTAAAAATCAAAGATTTTGTGTAAGGAAAATCAAATGACAGTTTCAGATAGCTTACAACAGGAGTAAAAAATCATACACTGTAACATATTGTGTTTGAAAAACTTGGTCACTCTAAAAATTAAAAAAATGAACTAATAACGTAAAAAGCTATGTCTTTGTCAATAAATGTCATAGACATATGGGACTTCATAAGTATATTGTTTACTGTATTTTGAAAATGTCCTGTGATTTTGATAAACCTAATCATTAGACGTGATTTTAAATGAATATTTATGTGTGATCAGACTGTGTCTCAGTCAGATCCAGCAGGACTGGTGCAGCTGAGAAGACTGCTGCAGCAGTACTGGGAGGGGAGGGGAGGGGTTGAGCTCCCGCGGGGGGAAGGTGGGGGGATGAGTGCAGTTTGGAATGCGCGCGCAGCTCTTCGGGGGAGGGGGGGCGGGGCGCGGCCGCCATCTTGGACCGGGCGCCGATCGATGCGGCCGCCATCTTGGACAGGGCATTATTTGCGTCTTAGTGCATCATTTCTACTGAGCAAGGTTTCTCCCGGACTACAATCATTCATAACTCCCAGACTCTTTACCCGATTTCCACACAGTTTGGTTTGTACAAACGGCAGAGATGTAGTTATGATACAGGATGCTGTCACACGTTAAAAATACGTACATTTATTCTGAAAGACTTTGTATTATGCTCTTTTACAAAGACATATGGTTTTTGTATAAATTGTATAAGGAAATCAGTTTGATTGTTTATTTGAATTTATTTTAAGAGGAGAGGGGTGTGTTGTTGTATTTATATATATATATATATATTTATTTATTTATTTAGTTGAGAGTGAGAGTGACCTCATGCAAATATCTGAGATTAATTCCAATATCTGCTCAACAAACCACTTGCTCAGAAGTTGTTGTCTGTGTTTTGAAATATGTATACACTGTTGACATCCCACTTGCATTGGTTGTCGCTGTCTTGCCTGTCTCACTCACTGTTTTTTTTTTGTTTGAGTCATTTTTCTTTCTTTTCATAGCCTGTAATTCCTGTATATAATCGAATTGAATCAATGTATTTTACAATTAGCTGTGATGTACAATAATTGTCATTAAAACCGATAATATTCCTATTTGTTTTAATTGAAATGAGAGAAAAACATTTAATTTTATAAAAATGGAAAAATAATATTTATAGCTTATAGGCTATAAAAATAATGTTCATTAAAGCAGTATATAAATACCATGTTATAGCTATCTGTTTCTGGTTATTTTCATATAAAAGTACGTTTTTCAATGTTTATAATTATTCACAAGTATGCAGTGTTATAACTACATCTCTGACGTTCATAACAAACTAAACTGTTAGAAAATCTTTAAAGGGGGACCTATTATGAAAAACACGCGTTTTCTTGTTTTAACATATTTAAAGTGGTCTCCCCTCAGCCTGCCAGCATAGAAAAGATGAAATCCCATGAAAATCTGCAAGATCTACTCGCCCCCACCCTTACAGAGTCCCCCAGTGTCACGTGGTTTCTGTGAGCCGTTAAGATTGGTGCATTTTCTTTACGTCACCAAAATGCACACCACCCCTCGGTCTCCTCCGCTGCTGAAACCACGCCCACCACCAGCTCTGCCGCTCGAGCTGCAGCCATTATTACAAGCAGGGGCTGTTTCCACAGCGAGGGAGAGTTAAAATGAGGTTTTGCCTCGACAAGGCGGTGCCGAGAGGGAGAGAGAAAAAAAAGGCGCTGGAGGAAGACACGGCCAAATGTCAAAAATTGGTTGATTTATTCAGCCCCCTCCACAGCAAAGATGCGTCCGCACGTAAGTTGCAGTTCACTTTCAGGCTACACAGTGTAAATATGCAGCCTATAAACCCTGGCCGTTAAATAAAAATAAGGATTGAGATTTTAAAATTATTGATTTATAAGACACTTTATTATAATCAGTACTCGAGTTGAGGGGGGATGAGGGGGATTTCCCCCCTGAAATAAAAACGGTCCAAATCATCCCCCTGTAAAACCGCCATCCCCCCTTTCCATCCCTTATGTCATTTCATCAATGAATGTGGTTTTACTGCTATTTCAACATTTAGAGTCATCACCAGAAAAATAACACCAGAAAAATAACTTATTTGACAATTTTCACCTGTTTCAAGTAAATGTTCACTTGAAATAAGTAGAAAAATCTGCCAATGGGACAAGATTTATCTTCTCATTACAAGCAAAACAATCTTGTTCCACATGCAGATTTTTATACTTATTACAAGTGAAAATCTACTTGAAACAGGTGAAAATTGTTGTTTTTTCCAGTGATGAGTCTTGTTTTAAGTGTAATGAGATTTTTTTACTAAAATAAGACATTTTAACTAGAAATAAGACAAATATTCTTGTTAAGATTTAGAGTTTTTGCAGTGATCCGTGTTACTTATCCTGTGAAGGACAGAGTCATATTGATAAGTTCAGAAAAGTGTTTTTTATTTTTGTGTTTTGATGTATTTGATGTAAGCCCAGTGGATATTTAAAGCTTACAGAAGGCTGCATTTAACTGCTGCTATGTCATTCCTGCAGTATTTCTGCAGGTGTTTTGGTCACTGCTATTATTTGTAATATATTATATTATTTGTAATCAGCACAATTATCTGTCCCCATATGATCAAATCCACCATCCCCCCTGATTTTTTTTTTTTACAACTCGAATACTGATTTTAATTATTTACTGATTTTGAAATGATTTATTTGGGCAACAAATGGGATAGCCTATAATCATTCAATTAGTATGTATATGAATACAAGGCCAAATCAAGTGAGACAAAGGCTACACTATCTTCCTGTATGAACTATACGTGTATGAAAAAACACTGTAAGCATATTGGCTGTTCAAAGGTGGTGATGGTGATGACACCAGTCCTGCTGTTGCTTCAGGTATTAACGTTTTACTACCTCCTCTCGAAACACTGAGCCAGGCCTGGTGAAAAATTTGATATTTAATGGTTTGCATTAATGGGCGGGACCTAATGGCTCAACAGCGCCCCCTAGAAAACTTTGTGCCTCAAGCCCCACAATACGGTTTGACGTACATGCACCAAAATCGGTACACACCTGTATCATGTCACAACTTAAAGAAAAGTCTCTTGGCGCCATGGCCGAAACCGAACAGGAAGTCGGCCATTTTGAACATTTTGAATTAATCGTGTAATTTTGGCGCAATTTATGCCATTTCTTCGGTCATTAATACGGCCCAAACGTAACGTGCACCCAGGTGTGTTATACATCAAAACGTGCGTCTCCATCCTCCGACACCACGCATTACTTTTCTCTTTCAAAAGCGTTACCGTGGCGATGCTAGACGGCAAAAAGCACGCCCACCCTTCATCTGATTGGTTCAGACAGAAAAAACTTTGCGCCTCAAGCCCCATAATACAGTTTGACGTACATGAACAAAAATCGGTACACACCTAACTTTTGAATGGTTTGACATAGAGAGTCGTGGGTGGTGTCATCAGATTCTGTATGGAGTCCTTGACCTTCATTGGCCTGAATTAGCCCCGCCCCTTCTTCTGATTGGTTGTCCCTTTTTTCTGCTATAACTTTTGAATGGTTTGACATAGGAAGTCGTGGCTGGTGTCATTTCTGATATGCTTATGGGGGCGGTGGCCGTGAGTGCGAGGGCCCGTTCATCGCTGCTTGCAGCTTTAATTATTATTATTATTATTATTCTCGCCGTAAATAAATTGCCTTTTTGGAGGCCTTAAAATACTCCAAAACTCACCAAATTTTGCACACGCTTCCAGAGTCGCGTAAAATTACGTATTTTATGGGCGACAGGCATGGGTCCACAAGAATGGGCTCTATAGCGCCACCTATTTTATGTTTTTTGACGAGCCCCACAATATGGTTTGACTTACAGCAATGACCTTTAT
This sequence comes from Cololabis saira, assembly GCF_033807715.1. Lineage (NCBI taxonomy): Eukaryota > Metazoa > Chordata > Actinopteri > Beloniformes > Belonidae > Cololabis > Cololabis saira. The sequence goes on from NC_084599.1 coordinate 41,444,061, forward strand.
GTGTGTATTATATTAGACAAAGAGCTACAAAAAAGTCTTTTGGACCCATGGTCTAAGTTACACAGGAAGTCCGGCATTTTGAACAGAAAATGTCATTTTTCATGAATTCTGATCATTTCCAGGCCTCGTACTTTAACGAACTCCTCCTAGAGATTTTATCGAATTGGCTCACAACTTGGTTTGTACAATCTAGACACATGGCCGACGCTAAATTGCGAAGCTTTTAAGTTTCTGCCAGAGGGCTTGACCGTAGGGATCCGGCGAAGTTTGAGGTCATTTTTAAGCTTCGCCATCAAACATCAATTGGCTGTAATTCAGCAATACATGATTTGATGTGGTCGAAAACGTATGTGCATGATTGTAGGTTGGGCCTGAACCCATCTATGGTGGAATATTCAGGATCGGTTGTAGCGCCACCTGTTGGCACCAGGAATTGTCATGTCTTCTAGTTTGCATCTGTGCTCCAAACGAGATCAGTTTCTTGATCTCAAAGTTGGTGAGATAATAGGTAAGGCATTGACGATGAGTGACAGAGAAAACTGTAAGTTTGTGTCAAACGGCGTCGCTGTCAGAGGTTGTCAAATTTCGGGGTCTCGCCATGAACATAAAAGTTGTTGTAACTTAAACATAATTGGTCAGAATGAACCCAAATTCAATACATTTAATCGGGCTTGCATTCTGAACAAGTGGATATGACAATCTTGGATGAACTCCATAGCGCCACCTTTTGGTCAGGTATACATTTTTCATCAAATTATGTGCTTTAGTTGCTGTTTGGTTTATCCAATCTTAATGCGATTGACACATTTGATTGGCAGTAGGTTCCTTGTTGACTGTGTCGCGTATCGTGGTTATTTCTTGAAAGGAATTGGCATTTTTATGTCACTCTGTATTTCTGGAAAAATATTAATTAAAAATCAAAGATTTTGTGTAAGGAAAATCAAATGACAGTTTCAGATAGCTTACAACAGGAGTAAAAAATCATACACTGTAACATATTGTGTTTGAAAAACTTGGTCACTCTAAAAATTAAAAAAATGAACTAATAACGTAAAAAGCTATGTCTTTGTCAATAAATGTCATAGACATATGGGACTTCATAAGTATATTGTTTACTGTATTTTGAAAATGTCCTGTGATTTTGATAAACCTAATCATTAGACGTGATTTTAAATGAATATTTATGTGTGATCAGACTGTGTCTCAGTCAGATCCAGCAGGACTGGTGCAGCTGAGAAGACTGCTGCAGCAGTACTGGGAGGGGAGGGGAGGGGTTGAGCTCCCGCGGGGGGAAGGTGGGGGGATGAGTGCAGTTTGGAATGCGCGCGCAGCTCTTCGGGGGAGGGGGGGCGGGGCGCGGCCGCCATCTTGGACCGGGCGCCGATCGATGCGGCCGCCATCTTGGACAGGGCATTATTTGCGTCTTAGTGCATCATTTCTACTGAGCAAGGTTTCTCCCGGACTACAATCATTCATAACTCCCAGACTCTTTACCCGATTTCCACACAGTTTGGTTTGTACAAACGGCAGAGATGTAGTTATGATACAGGATGCTGTCACACGTTAAAAATACGTACATTTATTCTGAAAGACTTTGTATTATGCTCTTTTACAAAGACATATGGTTTTTGTATAAATTGTATAAGGAAATCAGTTTGATTGTTTATTTGAATTTATTTTAAGAGGAGAGGGGTGTGTTGTTGTATTTATATATATATATATATATTTATTTATTTATTTAGTTGAGAGTGAGAGTGACCTCATGCAAATATCTGAGATTAATTCCAATATCTGCTCAACAAACCACTTGCTCAGAAGTTGTTGTCTGTGTTTTGAAATATGTATACACTGTTGACATCCCACTTGCATTGGTTGTCGCTGTCTTGCCTGTCTCACTCACTGTTTTTTTTTTGTTTGAGTCATTTTTCTTTCTTTTCATAGCCTGTAATTCCTGTATATAATCGAATTGAATCAATGTATTTTACAATTAGCTGTGATGTACAATAATTGTCATTAAAACCGATAATATTCCTATTTGTTTTAATTGAAATGAGAGAAAAACATTTAATTTTATAAAAATGGAAAAATAATATTTATAGCTTATAGGCTATAAAAATAATGTTCATTAAAGCAGTATATAAATACCATGTTATAGCTATCTGTTTCTGGTTATTTTCATATAAAAGTACGTTTTTCAATGTTTATAATTATTCACAAGTATGCAGTGTTATAACTACATCTCTGACGTTCATAACAAACTAAACTGTTAGAAAATCTTTAAAGGGGGACCTATTATGAAAAACACGCGTTTTCTTGTTTTAACATATTTAAAGTGGTCTCCCCTCAGCCTGCCAGCATAGAAAAGATGAAATCCCATGAAAATCTGCAAGATCTACTCGCCCCCACCCTTACAGAGTCCCCCAGTGTCACGTGGTTTCTGTGAGCCGTTAAGATTGGTGCATTTTCTTTACGTCACCAAAATGCACACCACCCCTCGGTCTCCTCCGCTGCTGAAACCACGCCCACCACCAGCTCTGCCGCTCGAGCTGCAGCCATTATTACAAGCAGGGGCTGTTTCCACAGCGAGGGAGAGTTAAAATGAGGTTTTGCCTCGACAAGGCGGTGCCGAGAGGGAGAGAGAAAAAAAAGGCGCTGGAGGAAGACACGGCCAAATGTCAAAAATTGGTTGATTTATTCAGCCCCCTCCACAGCAAAGATGCGTCCGCACGTAAGTTGCAGTTCACTTTCAGGCTACACAGTGTAAATATTCAGCCTATAAACCCTGGCCGTTAAATAAAAATAAGGATTGAGATTTTAAAATTATTGATTTATAAGACACTTTATTATAATCAGTACTCGAGTTGAGGGGGGATGAGGGGGATTTCCCCCCTGAAATAAAAACGGTCCAAATCATCCCCCTGTAAAACCGCCATCCCCCCTTTCCATCCCTTATGTCATTTCATCAATGAATGTGGTTTTACTGCTATTTCAACATTTAGAGTCATCACCAGAAAAATAACACCAGAAAAATAACTTATTTGACAATTTTCACCTGTTTCAAGTAAATGTTCACTTGAAATAAGTAGAAAAATCTGCCAATGGGACAAGATTTATCTTCTCATTACAAGCAAAACAATCTTGTTCCACATGCAGATTTTTATACTTATTACAAGTGAAAATCTACTTGAAACAGGTGAAAATTGTTGTTTTTTCCAGTGATGAGTCTTGTTTTAAGTGTAATGAGATTTTTTTACTAAAATAAGACATTTTAACTAGAAATAAGACAAATATTCTTGTTAAGATTTAGAGTTTTTGCAGTGATCCGTGTTACTTATCCTGTGAAGGACAGAGTCATATTGATAAGTTCAGAAAAGTGTTTTTTATTTTTGTGTTTTGATGTATTTGATGTAAGCCCAGTGGATATTTAAAGCTTACAGAAGGCTGCATTTAACTGCTGCTATGTCATTCCTGCAGTATTTCTGCAGGTGTTTTGGTCACTGCTATTATTTGTAATATATTATATTATTTGTAATCAGCACAATTATCTGTCCCCATATGATCAAATCCACCATCCCCCCTGATTTTTTTTTTTTACAACTCGAATACTGATTTTAATTATTTACTGATTTTGAAATGATTTATTTGGGCAACAAATGGGATAGCCTATAATCATTCAATTAGTATGTATATGAATACAAGGCCAAATCAAGTGAGACAAAGGCTACACTATCTTCCTGTATGAACTATACGTGTATGAAAAAACACTGTAAGCATATTGGCTGTTCAAAGGTGGTGATGGTGATGACACCAGTCCTGCTGTTGCTTCAGGTATTAACGTTTTACTACCTCCTCTCGAAACACTGAGCCAGGCCTGGTGAAAAATTTGATATTTAATGGTTTGCATTAATGGGCGGGACCTAATGGCTCAACAGCGCCCCCTAGAAAACTTTGTGCCTCAAGCCCCACAATACGGTTTGACGTACATGCACCAAAATCGGTACACACCTGTATCATGTCACAACTTAAAGAAAAGTCTCTTGGCGCCATGGCCGAAACCGAACAGGAAGTCGGCCATTTTGAACATTTTGAATTAATCGTGTAATTTTGGCGCAATTTATGCCATTTCTTCGGTCATTAATACGGCCCAAACGTAACGTGCACCCAGGTGTGTTATACATCAAAACGTGCGTCTCCATCCTCCGACACCACGCATTACTTTTCTCTTTCAAAAGCGTTACCGTGGCGATGCTAGACGGCAAAAAGCACGCCCACCCTTCATCTGATTGGTTCAGACAGAAAAAACTTTGCGCCTCAAGCCCCATAATACAGTTTGACGTACATGAACAAAAATCGGTACACACCTGTATCATGTCGCAACTTAAAGAAAAGCCAGGCCTGTCGATACATTTGATATTTCATGGTTTGCATTAATGGGCGTGGCCTAACGGCTCAACAGCGCCCACTAGAATACTTTTCTCTGCCATAACTTTTGAAAGGTTTGACATAAAGAGTCGTGGGTGGTGTCATCGGACTCGGTATTGAGTCCTTGACCATAATTGGCGAAAATTAGCCCCGCCCCTTCTTCTGATTGGTTGTCCCGATTTTCTGCTATAACTTTTGAATGGTTTGACATAGAGAGTCGTGGGTGGTGTCATCAGATTCTGTATGGAGTCCTTGACCTTCATTGGCCTGAATTAGCCCCGCCCCTTCTTCTGATTGGTTGTCCCTTTTTTCTGCTATAACTTTTGAATGGTTTGACATAGGAAGTCGTGGCTGGTGTCATTTCTGATATGCTTATGGGGGGCGGTGGCCGTGAGTGCGAGGGCCCGTTCATCGCTGCTTGCAGCTTTAATTCACATCTGTATTTGGACATGGACAAATTGCAGTGACAGCAATTGTGTCTAAATATGATCTATGTTATATACTGTATGTGTGTATATGTACACTATATACACACATATGTACACTATATACACACATATGTACACTATATACACATACACACCATGACATAAACGCTGGCGTCAGCTGCAGCGTGGAGCTGTTGTAGCTCGGCACTTCCATGAGAGAAATTCACCTTCTATTGATGAAAGCATTGCCACTTGCCCCGAGGAGAGGAGGCTACAAGTTTCACTCTGACCACCGCTAACCTGCTGTCATGAGAAACTGGATTAGAGAAGTACCGGCCAAACTCCCTGAGTCAGGAGCACAAGCTGCAACCAAACCGCTTCCTCCTGAGAGGATCGAAGAGCTGAGATGTACATTTCTAATCTGCTGTTTTTGGAAAGACCTGAACAGTCGTTCCTCCTAAAACACTCACTATACTGTATCCTCACTAGCAGCACTCCAGTTGTAAAAAATAAATCAGGGGGGATGGTAGATTTTATCATATGGGGACAGATAATTTGTGCTGATTACAAATAATATAATATATTACAAATAATAGCAGTGACCAAAACACCTGCAGAAATACTGCAGGAATGACATAGCAGCAGTTAAATGCAGCCTTCTGTAAGCTTTAAATATCCACTGGGCTTACATCAAATACATCAAAACACAACAATAAAAAACACTTTTCTGAACTTATCAATATGACTCTGTCCTTCACAGGATAAGTAAAATGGATCACTGCAAAAACTCACAATCTTAACAAGAATATTTGTCTTATTTCTAGTTAAAATGTCTGATTTTAGTAAAAAAAATCTCATTACACTTAAAAGAAGACTCATCACTGGAAAAAACAATAATTTTCACCTGTTTCAAGTAGATTTTCACTTAAAATAAGTAGAAAAATCTGCCAGTGGAACAAGATTTTTTTTGCTTGTAATGAGAAGATAAATCTTGTCCCACTGGCAGATTTTTCTACTTATTTCAAGTGAAAATTTACTTGAAACAGGTGAAAATTGTCAAATAAGTTATTTTTCTGGTGATGACTCTAAATGTTGAAATAGCAGTAAAACCACATTCATTGATGAAATGACATAAGGGATGGAAAGGAGGGATGGCAGTTTTACAGAGGGGATGATTTGGACCGTTTTTATTTCAGGGGGGGATACCACCCCCCCCTGATCCCCCCTCAACTCCAGTACTGCTCACTAGTGGAAGAGCTTTTTCTTCTGTGAGATACAAATACGTTATAGTTGTTTTTTTTGCGTTTGAAGAAAGAAATAGAAGCATTCCTGCAGCTCTGTAAGGATGATATTTAATTATTATCCTCAAAGGCAACATAGACGATGAGTACTTGAAATGATCAAATAAACAAAACAAAACACACACAGAAAACTAATCTATATTTCTTTGACAGCCGAGCAAACGTGATTCGTGGAGGAAGTGTGAGTGATAAAGCCTCGCGGGCTGTTTATCAGGTAATGGTTTAAAGGCCCTTTGGAAGAGCAGCTGTTGCCCTGGAAACCCAGGACCCACTCTTCGCTGTTTTCAGTCAAAACAACAGCCAACACTTTAGAGTGTTTGTTTACTTTAGGTTGACTGACGATGACAGAAGATGAAGATGAAGATGAAGATGAAGATGACAGCGTTACGATGACAGGATGAGCAACCGGTCCTGATGCTCGTTGGCTGATTTGTTTTTGCTTTAGCTAACTTAGGTCACAGTTTACTTATTCTGTACATATTTTTCATAATATTTACATCATTTACTGTTTTTAACAACAGAACAGACAAAAGAAACAGCTGAAACTTTCATTTTATTTCATATTATTTGTTATTTAATGGCGCTTTCCGCATGCAGAATTCATGTGTGATAAACGGGAGTTTATTAAACCTTTCTTTTTTTTTTTTACTTTCTTCACCAATCCTCCTGGCCGTGAAAAATCAAAACGGACGGTTACAAGTCCGCAGACACAGATCAGCAGCAGTTATTTTAATAGATTGCCTTTGATTACTCTGCCTTTCCTGGTCCAGGCAGATGAGGGTCTCTGCGGTGGCGTTAGCTCGCTCTCGGCCCGCGCTGCCTTCACATAATCAGGCTTGTGAGGGAGGAAAAGAACGGCAAGTGTTTGTCCCCTCGGTCATTCTAGAGAGCACTCCATTTATTTCCGGGATTTATTCCTTTGAAGGGGCTACATCCTGACGCGGTGTCAACATGGCGCCCTGTCTCCGCTGATGGATTACTTTTTGTCACATTTCACTCTGCGGCTAGAAACAAACATTAAGTAAATTTATGTTAACTGTGTTGTTTAATCAGTCAAATGTTGCACCCGTCTTTTCTTTTTGTCGGAGTAAAAGCTTTGACTGCTGTAATCAGAAAGAGGTTGAGCAACCTTGGCCCGCGGATGATGGATGGAGGGAGTGTGGCCTTTTTGAAAGGGTATATATCACATTAAAGCAGAAGTAATGAGGAGAGCTCATACACACAGATGTTTAAATGATAGAAAGTGTAAATCACCCGGAATCAAAATCCAGCATTAAAAAGCTAGAAAAGGCCGGTAGATTCTTCTATCTTTTATATTAGAATCATGAAGGAAGATGTTGATTTACTAAATACCAAGCAGGACCTGAAAGACATGCGGGTGGTAAATATAAATATATAAATATAAATATAATGATGTTAACCCTTGTATCATCTTTGGGTCAAAATGACCTTCCTTCCTTCCTTCCTTCTCCCTTCCTTCCTTCTTTCTTCCCTTCCTTCTTACCTCCCTCCCTCCCTCCCTTCCTTCCTTCCTTCCTTCCTTCCTTCCTTCCTTCCTTCCTTCCTTCCTTCCTTCCTTCCTTCCTTCCTCCCTTCCTCCCTTCCTTCTTTCCTTCCTTCCTTCCTTCCTTCTCCCTTCCTTCTTTCCTCCCTCCCTCCCTTCTTTTCTTCCTTCCTTCCTTCTTTCCTCCCTTCCTTCCTTCCTTCCTTCCTTCCATCCTTCCTTCCTTCCTTTCTTCCTCCCTTCCATCTTTCCTTCCTTCCTTCCTTCTTTCCTTCCTTCTTTCCTTCCTTCCTTCCTCCCTTCCATCTTTCCTTCCTTCCTTCCTTCTTTCCTTCCTTCCTTCCTTCCTTCCTTCCTTCCTTCCTTCCTTCCTTCCTCCGTTCCATCTTTCCTTCCCTCCTTCCTTCTTTCCTCCCTCCCTCTCTTCTTTTCGTCCTTCCTTCCTTCTTTCCTCCCTTCCTTCCTTTCTTATTTCCTCATTTCCTTCCCTTCTCCCTTCCTCCTTCCTTCCTTCCTTCTTTCTTTCCTTCTTTTCTCCCTTCCTCCCTTTTTTCTTTCCTCCCTCCCTCCCTTCCATCTTTCCTTCCTTCCTTCCTTCCTCCCTCCCTTCCTTCCTTCCTTCCTTCCTTCTCCCTTCCTTCCTTCCTTCTTTTCTCCCTTCCTTTCTCCCTTCCTTCCTTCCTTCCTTCCTTCCTTCCTTCCTTCTCCCTTCCTTCCTTCCTTCTTTTCTCCCTTCCTTTCTCCCTTCCTTTCTCCCTTCCTTCCTTCCTTCCTTCCTTCCTTCCTTCCTTCCTTCCTTCCTTATTTCCTCCCTCCCTTCCTTCCTTCTTTCCTCCCTTCCTTCCTTCCTTCCTTCTTTTCTCCCTTCCTTCCTTCCTTCCTCTCTTCCTTCTCCCTTCCTCCCTTCCTCCCTTCCTTCTTTCCTCCTTCCTTCCTTCCTTCCTTCCTTCCTTCCTTCCTCCCTTCCTTCCTTCCTTCCTTCCTTCCTTCCTTCCTTCCTTCTCCCTTCCTTCCTTCCTTCTTTTCTCCCTTCCTTTCTCCCTTCCTTTCTCCCTTCCTTTCTCCCTTCCTTCCTTCCTTCCTTCCTTCCTTATTTCCTCCCTCCCTTCCTTCCTTCCTCCCTTCCTTCCTTCCTTCCTTCCTTCCTTCCTTCCTTCCTTCCTTCTCCCTTCCTTCCTTCCTTCTTTTCTCCCTTCCTTTCTCCCTTCCTTTCTCCCTTCCTTCCTTCCTTCCTTCCTTCTTTTCTCCCTTCCTTCCTTCCTTCCTCTCTTCCTTCTCCCTTCCTCCCTTCCTCCCTTCCTCCCTTCCTTCTTTCCTCCTTCCTTCCTTCCTCCCTTCCTCCCTTCCTTCTTTCCTCCTTCCTTCCTTCCTTCCTTCCTTCCTTCCTTCCTTCCTTCCTTATTTCCTCCCTCCCTTCCTTCCTTCCTCCCTTATTTCCTCCCTTCCTTCCTTCTTTTCTCCCTTCCTTCCTTCCTTCCTCTCTTCCTTCTCCCTTCCTCCCTTCCTCCCTTCCTTCTTTCCTCCTTCCTTCCTTCCTCCCTTCCTCCCTTCCTTCTTTCCTCCTTCCTTCCTTCCTTCCTTCCTTCCTTCCTTCCTTCCTTCCTTCCTTCCTTCCTTCCTTCCTTCCTTCCTTCCTTCCTTATTTCCTCCCTCCCTTCCTTCCTTCCTCCCTTATTTCCTCCCTTCCTTCCTTCTTTTCTCCCTTCCTTCCTTCCTTCCTTCCTCTCTTCCTTCTCCCTTCCTCCCTTCCTCCCTTCCTTCTTTCCTCCTTCCTTCCTTCCTTCCTTCCTTCCTTCCTTCCTTCCTTATTTCCTCCCTCCCTTCCTTCCTTCCTCCCTTATTTCCTCCCTTCCTTCCTTCTTTTCTCCCTTCCTTCCTTCCTTCCTTCCTTCCTCCCTTCCTTCTTTCCTCCTTCCTCCCTTCCTCCCTTCCTTCTTTCCTCCTTCCTTCCTTCTTTCCTCCTTCCTTCCTTCCTTCCTTCCTTCCTTCCTTCCTTCCTTCCTTCCTTCCTTCCTTCCTCCCTCCCTCCCTCCCTCCCTCCCTCCCTCCCTCCCTTCCTCCCTCCCTCCCTCCCTCCCTCCCTCCCTTCCTTCCTTCCTTCCTTCCTTCCTTCCTTCTTTTCTCCCTTCCTCCCTTCTTTCCTTCCTCCTCCCTTGACCCGCAGACAGCACAAACCTTAAGCAGGACTGTAATCCGTGCGGGCGGTAAACATAACGATGTTAAATGGATACCTGGCACTCGTCGACCTTTCTGCTGACACTGCGGTTCTTCAGACAAAAGCCTTTTGACTAATCTCTTGCTCAGATTTATCTAGTGTAGCGATTAATCAACACCTGATTCTCTGCTATACAAATAAATGACCTCTTCAAATTGGACACCGCGTCTCTCGAGTTCCACTTTGCGGCACTATTTCAAAGCCCCGGCACGTTCTTGTGGGAAAAAAGAGGATAGACGGAGAGGGAGGGGGGGGAGCGACAGGTACAGAGAATCCACGTATCCACAAATCCCCGCCGCCGCTCGTTGCTTCAGTTATCGCTGACTGTGATAAGCTAGCCCTTTCTTATCTTAAACCCCCGATAGGCCAAACGGTTCATCCTGCAGGAGGAGGATGAAATGAAATGGGGTTTCGCCGAAGAGTTGATTTTAGGGGGCTGCAATCCTCCCTGCAAACCGGCTAAGTCATTATTATTATCAATTTCTTTGCTCCCATTCGCAGAGCTACATCAGTTTTAGCAGTTTAATTCTGCAGACGCTATCGCACACGAGTTGTTAGGGTTGTTGAATTTTTTTTACACATTTAAAAACGCCAGCCAACCCCCCCTTCTTTTTGGGGGGTTTCATATCTGCTCCTGCAGTCCTGGAATACTGAGCATCAGCACAAAGTCCAAGGAGAGAAACTTCACTTCAGAGATTGTGAGAGATGTTCATTTTTACGTCTGTATCACTGTTAACCCTTGTACCGTCTTCGGGTCAAAATGACCTAATTCTCCTGTCCTTCTTTCCTCCTGCTCTCTCCTTCCTTCTCCCTTCCTCCTTCCTTCCTTCCTTCTCCCTTCCTCTTTCCTTCCTTCCTTCCTTCCTTCCTTCCTTCCTTCCTTCCTTCCTTCCTTCCTTCCTTCCTTCCTTCCCTCCTTCCTTCTCCCTTCCTTCCTTCCTTCATTCCTTGCTTCTCCCTTCCTTCCTTCCTTCCTTCCTTCCTTCCTTCCTTCCTTCCTTCCTTCCTTCCTTCCTGACTTTCTTCCTTCCTTCCTTTTCTCCCATCCTCCCTTCCTTCCTTCCTTCCTTCCGCCCTCCCTTCCTTCCTTCTTTTCTCTCTTCATTTTCTCCCATCCTCCCTTCCTTTTTCCCTTCCTCTTTTCTCCCTTTCTTCCTTCTCCCTTCCTTCCTTCCTTCATTCCTTGCTTCTCCCTTCCTTCCTTCCTTCCTTCCTTCTCCCTTCCTCTTTCCTTCCTTCCTTCCTTCCTTCCTTCCTTCCTTCCTTCCTTCCTTCCTTCCTTCCTTCCTTCCTTCCTTCCTTCCTTCCTTCCTTCTCCCTTCCTTCCTTCCTTCATTCCTTGCTTCTCCCTTCCTTCCTTCCTTCCTTCCTTCCTTCCTTCCTTCCTTCCTTCCTTCCTGACTTTCTTCCTTCCTTCCTTTTCTCCCATCCTCCCTTCCTTCCTTCCTTCCTTCCTTCCTTCCTTCCTTCTTTTCTCTCTTCATTTTCTCCCATCCTCCCTTCCTTTTTCCCTTCCTCTTTTCTCCCTTCCTTCCTTCCTTCCTTCCTGACTTTCTTCCTTCCTTCCTTTTCTCCCATCCTTCCTTCCTTCCTTCCTTCCTTCCTTCCTTCCTTCCTTCCTTCCTTCCTTCCTTCCTTCCTTCCTTCCTTCCTTCCTTCCTTCCTTCCTTTCTCCCTTCCTTCCTTCCTTCCTTCCTTCCTTCCTTCCTTCCTTCCTTCCTTTTCTCCCTTCCTTCCTTCCTGACTTTCTTCCTTCCTTCCTTTTCTCCCATCCGTCCGTCCTTCCTTCCTTCCTTCCTTCCTTCCTTCCTTCCTTCCTTCCTTCCTTCCTTCCTTCCTTCCTTCCTTCCTTCCTTCCTTCCTTCCTTCCTTCCTTCCTTCCTTCCTTCCTGACTTTCTTTCATAAAGAGATTTTAGCAAATGATTACTTTGTAAAAACATGTAAAGCACTTTGTGCTACATATAGGCCTATGTATGAAAAGTGCCCTATAAATAAAGTTTGATTGATTGGTCGATTGATTGATTGTGGCTGTTGATGTCGTTTCACTGACATTTACACCTTTTGCAAAAAGGCCGTTGCCTAATTAAGGTCATTTGTCAGATAGACATTTAAACGACTTGAGAATTTAAGGTCCATAGAGTCGATCTGATGAGAACAGCGTAATTAAAGGTAAAATTCTGCAATTTACAAATGTGGTTTCTATGGAAGAGAATTAGGGCCAGGCAGGAGAAAAATAAAAATAATATTATAGAGGAGGACGTTTTTTTTTCATTATGCATTTCGAGAAAAAAGTCGAAATGTGGAGAAAAAAGTCGAAATGTGGAGAAATTAAAAGTATAGAATACAGAAGGATAATACAACGGTGAAAATGTTACAATTCTGTTGAATGTTAAAAAGAGGGGGACTTGACACATGTCAAGGATTAAAGGACTGATGTGTCAGCAGGATTTAGAAAAGCTTGTCCATGTATTTACCTTCAGTAGACGAGACTACGGTAACATGGTCCTCTAAACTGCCAAATAAACCTGATTCTGATTCTGATTCTGAAAGATCTCCCTAAAAAGTCCAACAGACAGCTGCTGCTAGTTCAGATTCCACTAAGACCAAGAAAGAGCATCATATAACTCCCATCGTCAGATCTTTACACTGTCTAAGACATTTAAAGGGGACCTATTATGAAAAACACGTTTTTTCTTGTTTTAGATAAAGTGGTCTCCCCTCACCCTGCCAGCACAGGGAAGGTGAAATCCCATGGAATTCTGCAGGGTCAGCTCCCCCCGCCTGACTGAGTCTTCCAGTGTCATGTGGTTTTTACGAGCCAGTCTGAATCTGCGCCTATGGTGACGTCACCCTAGGCGCTCATTTCCATAGGTTCAGCCCCCGCTGCTGAAACCACGCCCACAACCAACTCTCTCCGCCGGCTGGAGCTTCAGTCATTGTTCAGCAGCGGTGGCTGTTTCCACAGCGAGGGACAATTAAGATGAGGTTTTGCCAGGGTCGGCGCCAGAGTAAATATTCAGAGGGGGCACGAGGCTTATTAGGGCGGGCACAAAATCAGTCCTGTAGGAAGGCATTTTAAGGAAAAAAGTGCATTCTCACTGCTTTCGTATTAATAATCTGTCTAAAACATGTGGAGAAATCAAATCACTTATGTAAATAATGCAAGGAAGCGCACATTTTACTTTGACTGAAAACGTTTTACTCGTAACACACAACAAGGTCACATACATGTTTTCAATATATCAAGTTGATCCGTTCATGCCCCGACAGAGCGGGGGAACGGCAGGCAGCAGAGCCGGCTGTCAGAGCTGACAGCCGGCTCTGCTGCGCCGGGCGAAGCGCCGGGCGAAGCGCCGGGCGAAGCGCCGGGCGAAGCGCAGGGTGAGGCGCAAAGTGGGGCGCAGGTTTTTGTGCAGAGCGAAGCGACCGGTGTACAGAGCGAGATGGCAGAGTCTGGAAGTCAGGCTCTGTTGAAGGGGCTGACTGGACAGACTGCCACCGGGATGGCTGAGTCTGTGTTGGATGGAGAGGAGGATCGTGTAATGGAGGAGGATTTGTTTAAACTTGCTGCAAAGAGGAAAACACCAGAATCCGCAGTTGACAGTGAAAATGTGAACAAAATGTCTAAAAAACACTCACAGTGTTCCCCCTCTGAGTTAAGCCTTTTTCACATAGAACGGGGTGGCGCAGACTCGGCACAGAGTCCGCGCAGGTGGAGCAGAGTCGGCGGCGAGTGGGAGCAGACTCGGAGCAAAGCAGGGCGCACATGGGTCTCTAACTCTAGTCGTGCATGTTTTCGACCTAAAACATGCTGGATAGCTCTCCAGGACCAGGGTTGGAGACCCCTGAACATATTTGTTGCAAGTTGCTTGGCGACCGAAAAAAAGTTTCATAACCATATATTGATAAATGATTCAATTGATCCTGATATGAGGCATGGAAATGCTATATTTTATTTTAAATAAACATTTTATTGTTAAAAGAGCAAAAGATGATCACATTTCTACCACTTTTAAACACAACAGGTAGGTCCAAATTCTGGGAGATTTCTCTCCACTTTTGTCCCTTTTTATTGATGTCCCGATAGGCCTGCAGTCTCATCCCACAGCTCCTCACACAGACTCACAGAGACCCTGCGCCCTTGCGAGGAGGCAGCACATACACGGTACACAATGAATGGGAAAGCCGGCGGAGGCCAGGGAGCCAATCAGCACACAGCCTCATTATCATAGCCTCCCCTCCCCTAAAATGAAGCACAGAAAAGGAGGTGAGAAGCGGTAAAACTAGAGACATGGCCCACAGGCTAAATTTCTGATTTATGTAGAAAAAACAAGCTTTAGATTGTTTTTAAGACATTCAAGGCCTGTTTAAAATATACATTAAATGGCATAATATGTCCCCTTTAATAATGTGACGATTAGTTAACAAAACGGCCAGAATACATGTTGGACCTTCTGGCTCATGACAGACCGGAGCATTCGGGTCATCAGGCTCTGGTTCTTCTGGTCCCAGAGTCAGAAGTTCAGTTTTTTGCTTCTCACACGCGGAACAAACTCCCAGAAAATCTCAGCTGTTTTAAATCCCGGTTAAAAAGCTTTCAATTAGCCGCTGCTTATCAAAGCAACGGTTAATTCTCCACACGGCACTGGAACTTTAATTCTGTCCGTTTATCTGTCCCGTCCCATTTGGGTTTTTACTGTGTAATCTTATTAGCTCTTGCTTTTAAAGTGGCTCTTGCATCTTGCTGTAGGTTCTGTGTAAAACACTGAAATGTAAAACGTGCCCTGTGAAGAAACGGGCCTTGTTTGTTGCCCCGAACGCCGAGCTGCTCGTGTGACAAACAGCTGCGAGAGACGCGTGGAGTTAATCAGCAGATTAGTTGACGACTAAAGTAGCATTTAGTTGAAGCCCTGAGATATTCCATGTTTTCTTTCTTTTTAATTTGATTGAATTTGTTCATAAACATCTGCTTTTCTGCAACACATCCTGGAAAAAGTCCTACAGAGGCCGTTCACTGTGAGTTTGGACATGGAAGAGAATAAATAACGACGCTATTAAAAAGGGGATGTCGGCAGGTGACTAATGATGATTCGGTTCAAAATTGGAATCCGTGAAAAGCTGAGTCCTTGAGGAGAAAAAACCAGAGCATGTCAATGTCAACAAATGAAAAAGAAATAAAAATAGAAATATTTAAGAACAGGGTTCTGCAAAAGAAGTTTGGAAGGGATTAGATGTCAGACCTTAGTTTCTACTTTGACAATAAAGACCATTGAGACTAGGGGTGTAACGATATACTAATCTCACGATACGGTACGATACACGATATTGAGGTCACGATAACGATACGATATTACAGCAGTATTTTTTTAACAACCTTGAATGAGGAACATATGACTGGAAAAAATTGTCTTTTATTTGAAAGACACAAAATACAAAACAATGCTGTACGTTTGGCCTATTGTTCCAGTTTGTAATGCTTTATAACTGTTTAAGTTTTAAAGAGAAAGCCAGGCCAACCATTTTCCACAAACTGAACTAAAAGTAAATGTCAGGTTTGCATTATGATCTTCAGTTTCATACAAGTACAAATATTTTGCCACAAACTGAATAGTTTCATGTATGATTTGAATTTTTTCTTTTCCAGAAATTTAACAACTACAATTAAATAAATAAATAAAAGTAAATAAATACATACAATTTTACATCATAAAAAAGATTGATTCATGCTCACCTTATAAGTGTAAGAGGAGATTTATTTTTGTTAAGGTTATTTTGGTAATTCAGGGTTCATTATTTTATAAATATATTCTTTATATTCTGATGTAAATCAGGGACTATAATGACACTAGTCAGTTTATCTGTAGTGATTAGTCTGTTTTAGATTGGGCGGAGTGATACGCCACAGTACGGCACTAGGTGCTGTGTTGATGTTCTAAAATCCTACACTGTTGAGGGACATTAAAGTACACTGGAACTCAGCAGAAGTTTCCCCGTGTTTATCCTACTCACCACCCCAAAAAGGTTTAATTTAATAAGGTAAGGCTTAACTCTACACCGGCCTTACATAAGTAAAAGTTCAGAGCTCAAAACGGGACCGTAAAACGGGACTAGTTTCTTCTGAGCGGAGTAAGATTTTGGTCCGCGTGTCGAGGCGCGGTCGTCACGCGTGGTCGGATGCGCGTTTCTAGTCAACACAATAGATTAATATTGATAATCCAATATCGCGATACAGTTTGTCACCTCTACAACACGTTTCGTGACGTTTTTGTATCGCGAAATTTCGTGGCACGATATATTGTTACAGCCCTACTGGCGAACCATAAGAAAACTAGTGGAATAGAATCAAAGGTTAATACAAGCTTTTAATAAGTCAAGTACAAGGTTTTCCGGCCGGAGGTACATTTGTCTGGAAACCACAGAGGTAGGAGAGAAATACACACGGTGGTCATCAGTCCAGTTGAATTTATACTAAAAAGGGGGGTGTTCTTTGCAAATGAATTTCATTGGTGGAGCCAGCTACGGGAAAAACCCCCCGAACGTGTCACTTCCATCTCCTTTGTTATTTCTCTCACCTGGGCCCACCCAGAACACAGATAAGACCCACCAATGCTAAGCATCTGCTTTTCCCACCGTCTCCTCTTCAACAATGGTATGTGTATTATATTTAACCTCTAATCTAATATAGTCTACCCGTACCACCAGGGGGTGGCTCCGTGTCTTAATCAATACGAGGTTACTTTGAATATAAAGAGGAAGCCCACCAGTGTTATAAATTCTTTGAGCTTTTAACAATTTCATGAAATCCTAACAAGACTGTTATCTGCTACAACTCGGCCAGCTCTGTGATCGTGTGGCGCTGACGCAGGGACTCAAAGGTTATTTATTGCTGACCAGAGTCGGCCCAAGGCATAAGACGGCAAACTAATGGCCCTTTTGCACTAGTACCGCCTCAGCTCGGTTCTACCCGCCACGGCCCCGTCTTGCGCTTTTGCACTAGGGGCTGAGACGGGTAGAGCCAAGCAGATACTTTTTCTGTAACCATTCTGGCGAGGTTATAACGTCATCACATTACAGGCCACTGATTGGTCAGGGGGTTGAATCAGGAAGCGGGAGTCAGCGCGAGAGCGACTGGCGGCTCGTGGCGATTTTATTATAAAGCGCAAACGTGTGTTTGGTTATCCAACTCTGAGGTGCAGATGTTCATAAACCTGGTGGCTGACGAGAGAATTAAAAAAGGGACGTAGACGGGCTGTTTTCTTCTCAGCCGCTCGCGGCTCCAGCTGATTTCTGATCAGTGCCGACACAAACAAAGGTGTTGCGCAATCGCGTACGTCACAGCAGCTTCATCCCAACCTGCCCACTTCTCCCCTGATCTTTTTATTGTTGCACATTGCTGTTGCAGTGTATTTAAAACCAAAAATAAAGTAGATAACATGTTAACAGTAAATGGTTTATAAATGATCTATTTGATTATAGAAGAAGACACTCAGTATCACACTTAATACTCAATCACTTTAAATATTCAGTGTAAATCAACCCCAGGCCGCTCTTGTAGCTGAATTTGCTCCATTTCAGATTAAAAACCATAGATTGGTAAAAACCTGCCAGGCTGACAGTAGGATGATGGAAACAACACTGCTGCAACTGTGCAGCTCTTTCACCTTTTATCTGTTGCTTCTCTGTGTGGCCAGTAGGAGCAGTTGCTGATTTTGATCAATATTCATTGAAAGATTTTACTGCAAATTTGTTAATCTGTTGTTGCTTCCATGGTCTTAATCACTGTGGATTACAATCTAACTACAACAAAAGGTTATTACGTCTAGTTTTACAAGTGTATTTGTATAAGTTCATAGTGGGTGTGTGAATGATCAATAATCAGTATCATTGGCATTAATAGAGGGCCCCAAAATCACATTTTGCTCAGGGCCCCATGGAGGCTTGGGCCGGCCCTGGCTGTGACGGCAACATTAATACAGAAAAATACACCGATATTCTAAAACAACGTGTGTGGCCTTTTAAGTCTCCGTCATCTCCAAGGATGCTCATGCATTTTTCACCGGGACACAAAAGCAAAAGCACATTCTGGGTGTATTACAAAGGTCTGGTTGTGGGGGAAGGGGGGCCTGTAATCTTGACCTGTCGCCAGTAAGAAATGTGTGGAGATTCTTTCCCTCTTTCTTTTAATGAAAAACACAACAACAACCCCGTACATGCTGTTGCATTCCCCGAGGTGCACTTGCAGCCATAATGAGACAAAATAATAAGAGTAAGCCTCGGCTGAAAGCCTCTTCATGGTTTCGAGGAAGAGTGGCAACAAAGTGGTCAAATTCTTACCGTTCCACGTTCCACGTAATTAGGGCCCGAGCACTGACAGTGCAAAGGCCCTATTGTATCTGTAGGAATTTTTATTTTTTCCTTCTTCCAATGAAAGGAGGGCCTTTTTTTTCCCCTAAACGTGCCTCAAAAGTCTCCAAATATTGCACACAAGCCAGGACTTTACTTGAAATTTGATATTTAATGGTTTGCATTAATGGGCGTGGCCTAATGGCTCAACAGAGCCCCCTAGAAAACTTTGTGCCCAAAATACGGTTTGACGTACATGCACGAAAATCGGTGCACACCTGTATCATGTCACAACTTAAAGAAAAGTCTCTTGGCACCATAACCAAAACCGAACAGGAAGTCGGCAATTTTGGATTAATCGTGTAATTTTGGCGCAATGTATGCCATTTCTTCGGCCGTCGATACGGCCCGAACCGTAACGTGCACCCAGGTGTGTTACACATCAAAATGTGCGTCTCCATTCTGCGACGACGGGCATTACTTTCCTCAGTCAAAAGCGTTACTGTGGCGATGATAGACACCAAAAAGTGCGCCCCCCCCCCTTCTTATGATTGGTCGATATGTGATAGTTCCGATTTTCTGCCATAACTTTTGAATGGTTTGACATAAAGACTTGTGGGTGGTGTCATCGGACTCGGCTTTGAGTCCTTCACCTTAATTGGTGCAAAGTAGCCCCACCCCTTCTTCTGATTGGTCGATATCTGATAGTTCCTACTTTCTGGCATAACTTTTGAATGGTTTGATATAGAGAGTCGTGGGTGGTTTCATCCGCTAAATGTCCAGGTCTGAAGAATCTACATGCAAGTCATACAAGCTTCCACTGCAGCCTGAACGTGCACAAGGATGGAGGGCCGTTCATCGCTGCTTACAGCTTTAATCTTATACTTTTTCTTTTCTTTTTTTATTTTGACATTGTTGAGTTTAAGCAGAGGATATTCCTACAGCTTAAGGAAATGTGCTCGTACTAATCCGACATTCAGTATTTCATTTCTGGCTCGAGGCAGTCTAATGATTAGTATAAGCTGAATGATACGTAGAATAAAATGTAATATAATGAAAATAATCACAAAGACAAGAAAGCTACAGTGTGTTTCTAGCAAGGCCAGAGCCGTGTCGCCCTCCCCGGCCTCCCGCCGGTCAACGTGGCAGCGATTCCTTTGGCCGCGTTCGCTGTGAACAGGTGGCTCAGGAAGAGCCACGTCGTGTTTGTGTTTGCAGCTCTGGGGATTCTCCTCAGCGACGCCCAGTACTGGAGTTGAGGGGGGATGAGGGGGGATGGCATCCCCCTGAAATAAAAACAGTCAAAATCATCCCCCCCTGAAATAAAAACGGTCCAAATCATCCCCCCTGTAAAACTGCCATCCCTCCTTTCCATCCCTTATGTCATTTCATCAATGAATGTGGTTTTACTGATATTTCAACATTTAGAGTCATCACCAGAAAAATAACACCAGAAAAATAACTTATTTGACAATTTTCACCTGTTTCAAGTAGATTTTCACTTGAAATAAGTAGAAAAAGATTTATCTTCTCATTATAAGCAAAAAAATCTTGTTCCACTGGCAGATTTTTCTACTTATTTCAAGTGAAAATCTACTTGAAACAGGTGAAAATTGTTGTTTTTTCCAGTGATGAGTCTTGTTTTAAATATAATGAGATTTTTTTTTTACTAAAATGAGACATTTTAACTAGAAATAAGACAAATATTCTTGTTAAGATTTTGAGTTTTTGCAGTGATCCATGTTACTTATCCTGTGAAGGACAGAGTCATATTGATAAGTTCAGAAAAGTGTTTTTTATTGTTGTGTTTTGATGTATTTGATGTAAGTCCATGCTATTATTTGTAATATATTATATTATTTGTAATCAGCACAAATTATCTGTCCCCATATGATAAAATCCACCATCCCCCTGATTCTTTTTACAACTCGAGTACTGGATACAGGCTGGAAAACACACGCATATCGTCAAAAACACAACCCTTCTTTCATTTCCTTCAGAGGGGCTCGTTACAAATTCTTTCAAATTCAATCAGTTAGAAAAGTAGGAAATTGAGAAGCTGCACAACACGGTGTGAATTTATTAGCGCATCCCTTGCTGAGGCAGCACAAGCGCGGCGGCTCCGAGCGTTGCCTCGGATAATAATTCATCTTCTCCTGTCATTGAGCATTTATTAGGATTAAACAGCGATCTAAACAACACATGAAGAAGACCAGAAAATAGCTTTGTCACCTTCAATCACCTCATCCTCATCCTCTACTCTGTTCCAGGTGATGCGTCTTTCAACCCAAAATTCGGTTTTAAAAGCCATTTTTTTTTTTTTTACAACAAACACAAACACAAGTGAGATTCATGGATAATAAAAAAATCACTGACGCTCAGTAATCATGCCTCTTGGTGTAATGACTGTTCTGTAATACTGAGCACTGGAAAGTTAATGACTCACCACTCACTGGTTCTTTAATGAAAAGGAAAACTTCAGCCCATTCTGTATTTCATCCACATCTCTGGTCTGGACCAGCAGCGTTTGCTGGAGACCTGTGACCTCATTATTTAGTGGAATTAAAACATTTATTATCTTAAGTGTGAATTTGAACAACTTGAAGAAGTGATAACTTGAATTTTCTGCAGTATGTGACATCTAAAATACAGTGGCATGGCTTTAACCGCTTTTCTGTATTAATCTGTCATAAATTTGATCTTCATACTTATTTTCATACATACATACATCCTCATACATTTTATAGTACTTTTATATACTATTTTGTGAAAACTACGGAACAGTACGACGGAGTATTAGGGCCAAAATAAGACAAAAAAAAAAAGGAAATTACGAGAATAAAGTCGTAAAATTACGAGAATAAAGTCATAATGTTGCGAGAATAAAGTCGTAATATGAGAATAAAGTCGTTATATTATGAGAATAAAGTCGTAATATTACGAGATTAAAGTCGTAATATTACGAGCATAAAGTCGTAAAATTACGAGAATAAAGTCGTAATATTATGATAATATAATTTATGAGAACTTTTCTCCCTGTGTAAAAATGAGGAATATTGAGCATCTTGTGAAGTTATATTTATATATTTATAATATATTTAATATTAAGACTTTATTCTCGTAATATTATAACTTTATTCTCAAAATATTACAACTTTATTCTCTTAATTTTACGACGTTATTCTCGTAATTTCCATTTTTTTTGTCTTAGTTTGGCCCTAATACTCCGTCGTAGAACAGTATTAGGGCCAGGCAGGAGAAAAATAAAAATAATATTTTAGAGGAGGAAGATTTTTTTTTCATTATACACTTCGAGAAAAAAGTCGAAATGTCGAGAAAAAAGTTGAAATGTTAAGATTAATGTTGAAGTACAATTTTGAGAAAAAAGCTGAAATGTTGAGAAAAAAGGTGAAATTTCGACTTTATTCTTGAAATTGTACTTAAACATTAATCTCGGCATTTCGACTTTTTTCTCGAAGTGCATAATAAAAAAAACCTTTCCCATCTCAAATATTTTTTCTCCTGCATGGCCCTAATACTCTTCCGTAGTTTTCACAACTGTTATATAGTATATAAAAGTACTATAAAATGTATGAAGATGTATGTATGTATGAAAAATATGTATGAAGATCAAATTTATGACAGATGAATACAGAAAAGCGGTTAAAGCCTTGCCACTGTATTTTAGATGTCACATACTGCAGAAAATTCAAGTTATCAGTTATTTAAGTTGTTCAAATTCACACTTAAGATAATAAATGTTTTAATTCCACTAAATAATGAGGTCACAGGTCTCCACCAAACGCTGCTGGTCCAGACCAGAGATGTGGATGAAATACACAAAAATTGTACTTCAACAATAATCTTGACATTTCGACTTTTTTCTCGAAGTGCATAATAAAAAAAACCTATCCCCTCTCAAATATTTTTTCTCCTGCATGGCCCTGATACTCTTCCGTAGAAAACGGACATCAAAGTGAAGCTATCGCACAATATCGCACAATTCTTCTGTAAAACTCTCCCACATCAACAGACGAGCCAAACTCAGGCTGGGTGTGTTGTACGGGTTCTGCTTTGCTGAATAAATCACCTCCATTTAATGAGCGGAATCTGGCTGTTTTAGTTCATCATTTATTAATGTGCAGGCAATGGATGTGGAGACAGGACATTAAAAAATAAAGAGTTGTCATATCTGGATTTACATCAAAGTTAATGTCAGGTAAGTCTAGAAAAATGATTTCTGACCAAAAGTCAAGAGCCATGGGAATGTGAGGGCAGTATTTGCTTCTTCTAGGCTACCAGGGTCTCCGGTTAGGTGCAATGGAATTATAAAAGACACAGAAAAAGATAAAGAAACATGGTATAATTATAAGCGTTGATATATTTTTTTGGATTCTCAGTTGTACCGCAGTGCGTAAATGGATGGATGCCTCCAGACCTCCGGTCTGCAGAGACGGGAGATAATTGAACGCCGGCACAGTTCAACCTTCATTCTGAATCAGAACAGTCTGAAGTAATGGACTTTTATCCTAAGATTACAGCACATTTAACTTTGGGGGAACATTTTTATCATGTAAAGAAGGTTACAGATGATTCTACAAACACGAGTAAAGAAAGTGCCATAACGTCATTTTTTTTTCTCCAATTAACCCTTGTACTGTCTTTGGGTCAAAATGACCTAATTCTCCTGTTCCTTCTTTCCTCCTGCTCTCTCCTTCCTTCTTCCTTCCTCTTTTCTCCTTTCCTTCCTTCCTTCCTTCCTTCCTTCCTTCCTTCCTTCCTTCCTTCCTTCCTTCCTTCCTTCCTTCCTTCCTTCTTTTCTCCCTTCCTTCCTTCCTTCCTTGCTCCCTTCCTTCTTCCCTTACTTCCTTCCTTCCTTCCTTCCTTCCTTCCTTCCTTCCTTGCTCCCTTCCTTCCTTCCTTCCTTCCTTGCTCCCTTCCTTCTTCCCTTCCTTCCTTCCTTCCTTCCTTCCTTCCTTGCTCCCTTCCTTCTTCCCTTCTTCCCTTCCTTCCTTCCTTTCTTCCTTCCTTCCTTCTTTCCTTGTTTTCTTCCTTCCTTTTTTCCTTCCGTCCTTCTTTCCTTTTTTCCCCCTTCCTTCCTTCCTTCCTTCCTTGCTCCCTTCCTTCCTTCTTTCCTCCTGCTCTCTCCTTGCTTCTTCCTTTCCTTCCTTCCTTCCTTCCTTCCTTCCTTCCTTCCTTCCTTCCTTCCTTCCTTCCTTCCTTCCTTCCTTCCTTCCTTCCTTCCTTCTTCCCTTCTTCCCTTCCTTCCTTCCTTTCTTCCTTCCTTCCTTCTTTCCTTGTTTTCTTCCTTCCTTTTTTCCTTCCGTCCTTCTTTCCTTTTTTCCCCCTTCCTTCCTTCCTTCCTTCTTCCCTTCCTTCCTTCTTTCCTCCTGCTCTCTCCTTGCTTCTTCCTTTCCTTCCTTCCTTCCTTCCTTCCTTCCTTCCTTCCTTCCTTCCTTCCTTCCTTCCTTCCTTCCTTGCTCCCTTCCTTCTTCCCTTCCTTCCTTCTTTCCTCCTGCTCTCTCCTTGCTTCTTCCTTTCCTTCCTTCCTTCCTTCCTTCCTTCCTTCCTTCCTTCCTTCCTTCCTTCCTTCCTTCCTTCCTCCTTTCTTTCCTTCTTTTCATTCTTCCTTCTTTCCTCCCTCCTTCTCTTCCTCCTTCCTTGACCCGAACAGCACAAGGGTTAAAAAACAAAAAAACAGAAAAACCCTTATAATAAAATATCAGTCATTCGTGGACAAACTCACGGCTCAGACATGTTTAGTTCTGGACGAAGGCTGAAAAGTGGATCGTACCTTTTAAAGAGAATATAACAGGGGAGCCATCTTCAATAAAACAATCCAAAACGTATTTTTCTTCTTTCTTTACAGGCTAGATTCAGGTGTGAGCTCCCAAAATCCACCGCTGCATCTGTCCTCCCTGTATTGGTTTGTGAGATCAAGTGGGGACTGAATCCAGGGGGATTCAGATCGGGGGAGATTTAAAGGCTATTTACTTTTTAGGTTAGTTTTTCCTTTTTATATCAACACTATTAATCAATGCCGCATTGTGGTAATCTAGAGGTTCTTAAACACAACCCTGCAGCTGACAGAAGCCTCTCAAGGGATTCTGTGATAATGCAGAGTAATAAGTACTAAGAGCTCACTAATCACTTGGCCACATGATAAGACTATTAATCTTGCTTCCCGTGCTGCTCGGCTCCAGCGGACCACTGCCTTTTGCCAGGAAGGGAAATATTAAAAAGCTCTAACATGGCAAACGATCACAGAAGCCATAAAGCATCCTCGCAACGATCCATAGATGTCAAGTAACCTGTCTATCCATTTCCAGAAACCCGGGCAACATTCTCTTTAACGACGAGAGATATGATTCATGACACAATCTCCACTAATACGGCCGCGTTCCGATACCTCCGACGATATTACCTGTCATGACAAATCTTTTCTTTTACGGCGCTAATCAGCATATGTCTTTGGACCAACTGATCGGATGACTACTTGAGGCTGTGGATCCCTGCAGAATGTGATACGCAGCCAGCTGATGACTACATGCTTCCATGTAGTACATCACGACCGTGTCTGAGTATGACAGATTGTGTGAGCCCTGGCTGCGAGGTGTCTTTTTTTTCTTTCTGCATGATAACACAGGCCAAATAATGAAGTCTGTCAACTGTACAAGGAGGAACGGGGTTTTCCATGAACCAAACTGTTCACAGTGCAACACCAGACATGCAGCTGAAATGTTTTATTTCATTTGATGTTGCAAAATGAGGCCACCCAAAGCTAATTTAATGGTAACCAAGGCACTATAAAATTCAAAGTGCAATACTAAATACAAGAATAGTAGTGATGGTGTTTGATTTGATTGGATTTGATTTGAAGATTTTTACTTCGAACATGCATGTTAAAAAAAAGAATACAAAAAAAATAAATAAATAAAAATAAAGTACAAATATATATATATATATATATGTTTGTAGACAGAAGGCAAGACAGCAAACGGAGTAGGATTGAAGTAAACACTTATCTAGTCCTACCCCTGAATCTTACATACATTCTTACATATAACAAGACTTTCAATAAACTTACTTATAAAACACCCATCCCTACTTTAATAACTGTTCAATACAGTGATATAATACTCAATTATACTGTATGTATATATAAATATAGCCAAAAAGAAAACAAATCAAAGCAAACAAAAAGAAAAAAAAAAAACGCCCAGCATTTAGTTGTGCTACTATGTACTTATTTAATATTAGAAGTAATTATAATGTATAGTATTACATTATCATTACTTTAGAATAATACTACAATATAATAGAGAACAATAGACAGCAATGATATAACATATCAGATACAGGTGTTGGTATTCCTGCTGGGCTTTGCTGCCTGACACAACTCCTCCAGTGCCTTTTGAACAGGTGTGCTGTGACACCTCACTGAACACCTCTGTGGGCCTAAACGGGTCATCAGCTGGGAACCACCATTCATTAACGTTTCGCTCCTTAACCCCAGTACGTCTCATGGTGGCGGAGCGATGGCAGGGATCTCTCCCTGCCACCCCCTGCTGATGCCATAGCTTCCTCCTTAGTCACAGCCAGAAGCTGAAGGTTTTCCGATGGCCCGCTCCTGTGCATCCCATGTCACGGAGTAGGCGAGCAGTTGAGGAACCCACGAAGCCCCTACTCCCCACTTCCCCAGGGCAGATGACAGCTTTCCAGCCAGCCTCCCTGCACTCTGCTGCCAGGTCCAGGAGTACTTGGCTTGCTTCTGCTCGTACGCAGCCTCCAAACCTCCCTCCCATGGGACAGTGAGTTCGACCAGAAGGACTGTCTTGCAAGCCTCTGACCACATGACTAGGTCTGGCCTCTTTTCCCGGTGAGTGGAGTCTTGCTGTATCTCGCTGGTGGGACGGTTTGACAGCCTCTCCAGCCCTTGCAAACGGGATAGGATGTATGCCTGGAGTGGAAGGTCTGCTGTTTGCCTCCTTTCTGCATGTCTCTGAAACCTCTGCCAGTTTTTTCAGAACTTGGTCGTGACGCCATCTGTAGCGGCCTTGGGACAGCGCTGTCCTGCAGCTGGAGGTTTGCATTGACGGTGATGCAAAGTGGACAAGTCTCTTCGGCACCAAACCATTGGTGGAGGTTTCGGGGAAAGGGCAAGGTGTCATATGTTGCTCTGATCAGGAAGCTGAGCCTAGCTTGGGGGATCTTCCACAGGTCAGACCATGGCATGGATCTGTCTGTAAGGCCTTCCCATGACGTCTAACGTCCTTGCTGGCCTTGGGACACCGCTTTGATGTTGAGGCGTTCCTGCTCAGTTCCCCCCAGGACAAGGGAGTATCGCCCCTCCCGAGGCCTGCTCGACCCTCCTGGACTCTGCCAACCACCCTGCAGTGCTTTAGCCTACCGATTGCCATGTCGAGCTCTTCTTGGGCTTTCCACTTTCTCTCTGTTCTTATCTGGGTGCCTGCTGCTCTCACCAGCTGGTCGGTGGATTCTCTCAGCTCCAGCACCAGCCGAGCCTTCTCCTGCTTGTGACCTGCGCTGATGGATCGCAGTGGTAGTTGTAGCGTATTCTCGTCTATCCTCTTCAGCAGTCTTGTTGTGTATGCTGCTGTCTGGAGTATGGTGGTGATATCTTCCATGAAACCTCAAACTGCTGGTAGCCTTTGCCCTGAAGGCAGTTTCACTCTTCCAACCATCTTCTTAGCCCCTATGAGGATGATCTTGAAGGCTGCGACAAACAAGATGGGTGAGATTGAGCATCCCATGGCAATGCCTACTTCCAGCTGTTGCAGGCCTGTTGTGAAGTCCTGGTGGGTGTAGCACATCTGGAGGTTTCCAAAGTACTTGGTTACCAGAGCTCTAATGCAGACTGGGACACTGAAGAAGTCCAGGGCGAACTCAATGAGTTGGTGTACAGACCCGTATGCGTTGGCAAGGTCCAGCCATACAACATGCAGGTCACCTCTCTCTCTATTTTCCCTTTGTATCTGCTCCCATATTACTGCAGAGTGTTCCACACACCCTGGGAAGCCTGGCACGCCTGCTTTCTGGCAGCTGGTGTCGATGTACCCATTGCTCGTGAGATAGGTGGTCAACCTCTTGGCCAGGATGGAGAAGAAATATATTCCCTTCAACATTCAGGAGGGCAATACTCCTAAACTGGCTGATCGTACTGGATTTCTGCTCCTTCGGGATGAAAACTGTGACAGCTCTTTGCCACTCTGGAGGGATGACTTTGTTCTTCCAAGCCACTCTCAGCAGGTTCCATAGGTGTCTTAGGACCCCTGGGCAGTACTTGTACAGTTTGTATGGTATCCCATCAGGGCCTGGGGCTGAGGCTGCTCTTGCCTTCCGGACCACTTCTGCTACCTCGCTGGGTTTGGGGAGGGCAGCATCAAAAAGGACGGCTGGGCGAGGAACATAACCAGGGGATTCCAGCGGAGTTGACTTCGCTGGGTCACTGTACTGCTCCTTGATGTAGTTCTCCAGCTCAGGTTTGGTAATGTCCAGTTTTACGCTCGTTGCCTTCCTCCACTATTTTCGGAGTTGATGCCACCTCTTCACCAACTGCTCAATCTCTCTCTCCGTCCTCCCCTTCTGCATTGGGTGAGATTTCTGCATTCCAGCAGTTTCTCCAAATCTGCACCTGCATTCATCATGCTCCAGGATAAGAGTGAGGTCCTTGTAGAGCTTCTGCCAGACTGCAACTTTGTTTGCTTTAGGCCATTTGATCAGCTGCCTCCTTCCCGGTTCTTTTCTCTCTGTTCTCCGGCTTTGCTCCCGGAAGTTGGGGTTGCTTTGTGTTCTTTGTGTGTCTTCATCAGCACCACTCTCCGAGGCAATGGTGTCCACCAAGGGCCCCTCTGCGTCCTCCGCCTGCCTTTCTTCAGCAACGGTGGATCCCTCAGCAGTGTGGTTTGCGACCTGGCTATGGGTTCCTCTTGTCTGACCTGCGGTTGCAGTGCAATGTTGCTGACGGCCTCACTCGTCACACTTTTTCCTTCCCTGGTGGATCCGCAAACCTCTGAAAGTGGTCACCTTCTCCCACCCGCACCTGCATCTTCTCATGACCCGAGAATCTTTGTCTATGTCCGTTCCAGTCGTTACCAAGAAATCTGTCTGTTTTGGCCCTTCTTCCACCCCGCCTCTCGGAGGGCCATCGGGTTGCAATATACTTGATTAACTATATAAGAATAGATATGCTATATATACTGGTTCATATATTTACCCCCAATTATATACATAAAAATAACTATTAATCTATATATCAAGATATCTACATATAACTATAAATCAATATATATATATTAATAGAGATATAGATATATAAATAATGTACGTATAATATAACTCAATATATCCATATACATACCTACATATAACATATTTATATCCATAAAATAAATCTACATATCTACATTTATTAATACATTTACATATCTACATGTTTATTCGCATCTGTATTTTGAAAAAATAGTTTCTTTATCTTTTTTTAAATTGTGATATGTTTTGACTTTGTTTTAGCTCCATGCTCAGGCTGTTCCACAGTTTCACTCCAACATTAAAACATACATGATTAGAATACCGTGAACACAGAACAACCTTGTCTTTAAAGCCCAGGTAAAGTTTTTGAGCTCTGAGTTTGTTACATGAAAGAAAAATGTGTTTATTAACCACCTTAACACAACATAATATGAAAGAAATAAGCTCTCAGACAGATCCCAGACAGTTTCAATGAAGTGTATTGAAAGGGCAGACAGAGGGTTCATTGACTCCTATGACATGAAATAACAAAGGCACATTGTAGATATAAATATTTCATTTGATTTCCAGCTGTGGAGAAAGCTACCAACATTATTCAGTTGTGCAGCTCACATGTACATGGTGGGTATGTTTGTGGAATGAGATCTAAACACCCAAATCAAGAAACGTTTCAAACCACGGATGAAGCATCCCAGTATGTACGTTTTAAGATTAGATTTGATTTTGCTTTTTTATGTATTTATTTTTTCAAACCAGTTTCTTTCAGCATAAGGCTATCCTCTGCAGCACAGCAACTATCCAGCCTCTCTCACCATTATTCAGTCACTCAACAATAAAGTGGATCAGCTTCAAATGTGCACTACCACACAGTCTGCATTGTTGTTCAATAGTTATATCAGAAATTGGCTAGATTCAAAGGTCCCTGAGACCTCTGCAATATTACACCTCTGATGTGTGCACTTCATAAATGACTAGCCAACAAACGGTCAATTATCATGTCTAACTACTTATCACTGTGTATATCTATCCATCTATCTATAGATCTATCTGCGGCTTTTGACACTGTTGATCATAATATTTTAATTGAGCGTCTTAAAAATTGGAAGGGCATTTCAGGGTTGGTTTTAGATTGGTTCCGTTCTTATCTGTCGGAAAGGTCTTTCTGTGTAGAAATTGGCAATTTTCAGTCATCTTCATCACCATTAGATTATGGAGTTCCTCAAGGTTCTGTTCTCGGCCCATTACTGTTCTCCATTTACATGCTTCCTCTAGGTCATATTATTACAAAACACAATATTAAATACCATTTCTATGCGGATGATACACAATTATACCTTTCCTTTGATAATAGCAACTCCAATCAACTAAATAACCTCCACATGTGCATTGCAGATATCTATAACTGGATGGCATCAAACTTTTTACAACTTAACTCAGAGAACACAGCAATCCTCATCATAGGCCCAGACTCATCGCCAAATCATATTTCTTCCTATCTTGGTCCCCTCTCATCCAACATCACCACTTCTTGTAGAAACCTCGGTATTATTTTTGACAAATACCAAATATCAAAAATCAGGTCATTTCTTTCATCTAAAAACCTAGAGACAGTTATACATGCATTTATTTCATCCCGGTTAGATTACTGCAATTCACTTTTTTCATGCCTCACTCAGCAAAATCTAAATAAACTACAGTTAATTCAAAATGCAGCAGCTAAACTCATTACCCGGTCCAACAGGAGAGAACATATCACACCAATTTTAAGGTCCCTTCACTGGCTCCCAGTAAGTTATAGAGTGGATTTTAAAATTTTAATTATTACTTTTAAGGCTTGTATGGGGTTAGCTCCTGGTTACATAGCTGACCTCCTGACCCCATACGAGCCTGAACGCACCCTGAGATCCTCTGGTGGGTCATTCCTGGACATTCCTTGGTCTAACGGTGACCGGGCCTTTTTTGATTTAGCCCCTCACTTATAGAATGACCTGCCGGAGGAGATCAGGGTAGCTAACACATTGTCTTCTTTTAAGTCACATTTTTAGACTTGCTTTTAACTGACTGTATTATTTGTCTGTTTTTATTATCTCTCAATTGTGTCTTATCTTAATATTGTACTAATTGTTTGTTTCCTGTTTTTTTTTTTTATTTTTTTTTTTTTACCTTGTCTGCACACATATTAATGATTGATACCATGACGGTAGAAACCAAAGGTATATATATGTGCATTATTACTATATTTAATATATATACATATATATACGCATACATATGCGTACACATACATAAATATACCCATACAAACCCAGTGATTTTTTTTTTTTTTTTTTTTTTTTTTTTAAATTGCATGTAAAGCCCTGTGTGACTTGTTTTTGAAAAGCGCTTTATAAATAAAGGTATTATTATTATTATTATTATTATTATCCATCTTTCCTTCAAACGCCACCATTATCATATAATACCCATTATCAGAGGGATAATGGAACAACAACAACAGTGATGAAGATCTATTCAACTATTTAAAAAATCAGTCCAACGTGTGTAACTTTAGGAACGACATGCACATAGGGTCATATAAAAACCACGACACCGATCGTCAACTTGATCAATCAAGCCACAGATCACAAATCAGTAGTGTGTAAACATTTGTCTCTGCCATGTTGCAGGAACAATTTCTTCATCAAGGCTCAACAAGTTTGTTAGATTCTGGAAACAATGGATGATGATTTTTTTTGGGAGAACCCCGAATTGTAGCTAAATTTCACGTGACTTCAATGTTATCCATTAAAGTCTGGCTAAAGTAACATTACGTAGCATTAAAAAAAGCCTTAATTCCACAATGCATTGGGAAAAATCGTGTCTTTTTTGATTGGGATTGGTCTAAAGACATGAATGCATGTGTTGGGTTTTATCAAAAATGTGTTATTGCAAAAATTGCCAGTTCCACATCTGTAAGATCATAGAACCCAACCTGATTTAGATGCAGTAAAAAAATTGGTAAATGCCATTTAAACTTCATTATTGTGCTTTAATACCAATTGCAGTGGTTTGTAGAAATCCACATAGAATTTGAAGAAAATATACTTAAATCTGCAGTCACAATCATTCATCTCAAAAAACAGTGGGAAGAAAAAGTATATGAGCCCTTTGGAATTTCCTATATTAATTTCCTAGGTTTAAACCTGATGATCGCTGCCAAGGCAGAACACAGGATTCTTATCAAGGTACAGAAGAGCCTCCATGTGGGAGCTAAAGGCTTAAAGACATCACTGGAACGGACAAACAACCTTTGTTTTTGAATCTACCATGAATAAATCATTGAACAGGCATTGGTGCTGTTGGCAGAACAACACAGAACAGACCCGTACTCTTAAAAAAAACAAAAACATTGCTCATTGTTGCCAAGAATTGAAATGAATTCTTGGCAACAATGAATTGAAATGAATCTACCAAAGAACTTCAGAAAAAAGTAAAGCTGCCTTTTGGACTGGCCCAGTTTACCAGCACAGTGAATGTTTAACGAATGTAGGGCTGTCCCCGACGCAGGATTTAGCTGGTCGACTCAAGTCGGGGAGTTTAATGCAACGCGTCGACGGCTCGTTTTCTAAGTACCTTAAGTAAGTAAATTTTTTCTATTGGACATATCACAATTCAAATTATTATAAACTGCACACAACAGTATGAACGAAGAACAGATTAAACAAGACAAGTAGTGCAAACGATCAATTATCAATCAGTGAGCTACGATTGCTGAGTGAACTGTTTTAATTGCGAAGTTCCCGAACCAGACGATTCACTATCCTCGCTGGCCGGCGTCCATGACGATGGGTGGACCTGACAGAATGTTACCATACATAAAATATTAGGCTACAATTGATTATTGATTTTATTTCATTGATATTTAATAGTCTACAACAGTGGTCCCCAACCTTTTCTGAACCCCGGACCGGTTTAATGTCTGACAATATTTTCACGGCCTAATCTAAATGTGTAGTTGATAAAAACTAAATAAAATGACAAGATCGGCATTAAAAACTGTGATATTTTCTCAGGCTTTTATTTTATTTATTAAGGAGACCGATATTTAGTGCTTTTATTTTGAAGGCGTCTCGCCAAGATTGTAAACAACCTGAGCTTCGGACTTTGATGGTAAAAGTTTAACGGCAGTAGAAAGTATGTCTGAAAGACTAAACTAGTGTCTTGAATGCTAAAGTGGTGCCCAACTGACACAAAAAGCACCTTCTGATAAGGATTTGTTTTCTTTGCAAATGTTATGCCTTATTTATATACATATTGAGTTTGGCTGTCATGGTTATTCATGTATTGTGGTTAACGGTAGGCCTGATTTATGGTTCCGCGTTAAATCGACGGCGTCGCCGCGCACCCTACGCCGTAGGCTCTGCGTAGGTGTAACGTGGAACCATAAATCAGCCTGTATAGCTGTTATTACCGAGCGAGCAGCAGCTGCGTTGGTCTGTATTTAAGTTAAATGAACCTTATATGAATGTAGAAAGACTAACTCTATTTTATTTTATTTCTTTATAGCTCTTACGGTGTGTTTGCAGTGTATTTATTGTACATCCAAGGAATAAAAACATTGTGAACCATCAGTTTGAGAGTCATCCATCATCAGGGGATGCTACAGAAATTATTTTTTCTCTCTGTGCGGCCCGGTACCAGATGACCCACGGCCCGGTACCGGGCCGGGGCCCGGGGGTTGGGGACCACTGGTCTACAACACAGCCTAATGTATAGGCTGAGCAGCTCCTTGCTTGCCGTCGCCAAATGGTTTCCCATGGTTGTCGTTGCTGAATGGTATAAGCAAATTCTTGCTTACACATCAAACACTGTACTTTTTTAGGGTCACCCTTCACAACTTCGAAGTGTTTCCAAACCTTTGATTTCTTACTCGCCATGTTTTAACCTGCTGCTTTCTTATACCGCATAACACACTTCACATGTAGCTCCTGCTGATACTGGACATGCGCAGTTTGCGCAGAAAAAGCATTAGTCACAGTGGTTTGTCAAGAGCCAATTTGAAGCCTATTTTTCTTCATGCTACAGGTACTCAAATTGCCCGGGATGCAAAGAGAACATTCCAACCAATGGCTACCAGCTCCTCCAGGCAAAACTCTCCAAAATAGCTGTAGAGCTGCCGGCAGATCCTGTATCCTGTCTCACATGCTGATTCTATTGGGAAAACAAAAATAACTGCAGCATTTAGCCAACGCTGGATTAGTATAAATAGCCAATGGCTTCAGTAAGCTCAGTACCATGAAGGTTATGAATGAGGATGTGATGGTAATTAGCCATTGGCTGAGCCAGCTGTCAATCAATCATGTTTGAAATAAATGTATTCCTTGAAATAAATTATTCTGGCATGATACAAAAAAAATGACCCTCTTCAAAGTTGTCTCAGATGTGAAATCAAACAAAAGTGGAAAAACCTATTCAATTCTCTTTAATATGTTCTTTCCAACTAGGTGAATAACTGGACTAAAACTGAGTGGTTCAGTTACCAAGAAAAAGACTTGAAAGATGATCCAGATTTCAGTACATTTAATTAAACCTAAAGCTTTTTGATGTTGATCTAACTCGGCCTACAACGCTGGTGTCATTTTGTTTTCATCAGTTTCACATGCGTGCAATTTCTCTTCTATTTCAGTTAAGATTTTTACACTTAGACTACCATTTGAAGGAAAGTTATACTCTTCTAACCACACAGACACACAATGATCCCAAGATTCCCCATATTTATCACACATATCCTCACACCGAAAAACCACCCAAAGGTGTTTTGGTAATTTTAACTTTTGTTTGTCCCATGTCTTCCTCTGACAGTCCTAAACACTCCCACAGCGCGCTGTTTTCTCGTAAAGTAGCCATCGCTATTCGCCCTGGTTTGTTTCAAGGGACAACCGTTGGTCTAAAGCCCCCTGGTCTTCGGATCAGGTCTAGCTGTTACCACCTAACCCGCTCTTCCACCAGCCACTGGTGGGCGACTGAAATTCTCCGTCAGTCCCACAGTACGAGTGTGGATTTCCATGGATTGGCCTGCGCTAATCAAACAACTTCGGAAATGTCCCAGCCACCTGCTGGGTCACAGCAGGAAGGAGGCTCAAACTAGTGTTAAAATAAAGTACAACTGTTATGACTGTGGTCATATTTTGTAGTCTGTCTGCTGTGTGTGTGTGTGTGTGTGCCCTGTGGTTTTCTTGTGTTCATTTAATATGCAGATAGGTGTGTGCGTGAGCCGTGCGGTCATTGGTGGGACGGTTCCATGCCCTGGATGGTGATTGGCTGAAACCGACAACCACCTGATATATAAGGAGCCAAGATGGCCGCCACCAGAGGCCTGCAAGCGGGCTGCAGAGTCTCATCCTCCTCCTCTCCCAACCGGCCACACCTTTCGCTTAGAACAGGGGTCACCAATCCTGGTCCTCGAGGGCCGGTGTCCTGCATGTTTTACATGTTTCGCTGCTTCATTGCACCGTGATAAAAGTGACTGTGTCGTTAAGAGAATTGTGCAGACCTCAATGACAAGCTGATGACGATGATTAATTAGAATCAGGTGTGTTAAAGCAGAGAAAACTCTAAAACATGCAGGACACCGGCCCTCCAGGACCAGGATTGGTGACCCCTGGCTTAGAACTTTGTGTATGTTTTGGAAAATAGTGACCTCTGAGTATAGTAAGGGTGGGCTGCCAGTTTTGTTAACCTTGTTTTCTCCTGTTTATTTTAGTTAGGGAGGTAAGCCTTGTTTCGTTCATCCGTCCGTCCGTCCGTCCGTCCGTCCGTCCGTCCGTCCGTCCGTCCGTCCGTCCGTCCGTCCGTCCGTCCGTCCGTTCGTTCGTTCGTTCGTTCATTCATTACCAACTTCAGCATTCATTCATTCATTCATTACCAGCTTCAGCATTAATTCATTCATTCATTCATTCATTCATTCATTCATTCATTCATTCATTCATTCGTTCATTCATTCATTACCAGCTTCATTCATTCATTCATTCATTCATTCATTACCAACTTCAGCATTCATTAATTCATTCATTCATTACCAGCTTCAGCATTAATTAATTCATTCATTCATTCATCCATTCATTACCAGCTTCAGCATTCATTCATTCATTCATTACCAGCTTCAGCATTCATTCATTCATTCATTACCAGCTTCAGCATTCATTCATTAATTCATTAATTAATTAATTCATTCATTACCAGCTTCATTCATTAATTCATTGATTCATTCATTACCAGCTTCAGCATTCATTCATTCATTCATTCATTACCAGCTTCAGCATTCATTCATTCATTCATTACCAGCTTCAGCATTCATTCATTCATTCATTCATTCATTCATTCATTCATTCATTCATTCATTCATTACCAGCTTAATTTGTTTTCTTTTGTTTGACAGGTCAGATACCTATTCCCAAGACAGGATCCTTTTGTTTATTGTTTTGGCCTTAGTCCACCCTAAAGCCTAGTAGCTCAGTCTCAGTTTACTTTCAAGATAGTTATATGTTCATTTACTTTTCTGTAAATAAATCACTTTCGTTTGTATTGAAACCAAATCTTGTTTGTGGCTACTTGGGACTTGGGGAACATGGGGCCTTATCATGTTGTGTCCTAGCCACCCCTAGACTGGGGCATAAAAACAACAAAAATGTAACACACTGCCAAAATGCACAAAAAGACCCACAATATTCAACCAAAACTGCACAGAAAGGCTTATTTCTTCACACAGCTATTATGACAGCACCACAGTAACCACTAAATTCTCATTTAAAAGTCTCAAATCTCAGTTTAAAGAGCTCCACAGCCTCCTCACTGGACTCGTTAAACAATCAGTCATTAAATCTACTCAACCCTTCATCCATCATCTCAGTCACGAACCAATTTAGAATTAAATAAATGAAACAGTCTCACTCAGAAATCAGCTTCAGGACACCGGCTATGCACCTCCAGAGCGGTACGTCAGGTCCACATCCCTCAATGCCTACGTAAGGTTGGCAGTAATCTGCCAAAACCTCCGCTCCGTGCCGGTCTGGTCGCACAGACCTTCGGGGTCGCCAAAGATATAGTGGAAAAACCTATTAAACGCTCTTTAATGTGTTCTTTCCAACTAGGTGAATAACTGGACTGAAACGGAGTGTCTAAATGACCAAGAATAAGAGTTGAGGGATGATCCAGATTTCAGTAGATTTATTTTTTTCTTTTTTTTGGGGGGGGGGGTGACATCCACTGCCAATCCAGGAAGCAAGAACACACGGAGGCACACGTCGAGCACTGGAAATCTGCAACAAAAACCACAAACGAAACACAAAACCGACACGGAACCGACCAAAACACGAGCAGCAATCGACCCAAATCTCGAGATCCGATCACGGTCTGAGCTAAGCTACCGCTAACTAACCCCAAAAACTACAGAGCAAGCATGCAGGTGAACAAGCCAGTGTATATGTCTATGTGTGTGTGTGTGTTTGTATATGTGTGTGTGTGTGTGTGTGTGTGTGTGTGTTTGTATATGTGTGTGTGTGTGTGTGTGTGTGTGTGTGTGTGTGTGTGTGTGTGTGTGTGTGTGTGTGTGTGTGTGTGTGTGTATATGTGTGGCTATGTGTGTGTATGTGTGTGGGTATGAGTGTGTGTCTGTGTGTGTGTGCGCGTGTGTGCGTGCGTGCGTGCTTGCGTGTGTGTGTGTGTGTGTGTGTGTGTGTGTGTGTGCGTGCATGCACGCGTGCGTGCGTGCGTGCTAGGAATAATCCTATCAAAGCTCCACCTGAACTGTATCTATAGTGGGGGAGGGGGGGGGGGTCAACCCCGCCACTCGTGAGACCAGAGGCCGACGAGGAAGAACCCGGAACCCAGGCCACCAGCAGAGATTCAGTAGATTTAATTAAACAGTTGCATGCAAAAGGGTCAGAACATACATGAAGCATCTTGATGCAGAATGACAATAAAACAAAGGAAGCATAAAAGATGACTCATTCTTACGATTCGAGTTAACAGAACATCTTTAAGGTCAGTGTTAATCTTTTTGGGGCAGACTACCAGTCTGTACATTTAGCTGGGCCAAGGCTATATTTTGCTGCTCTCAGCAGTTTTGGTTCAATCAAATGGCAAATTTGGCTAAAAAATGTTTTTTTAACCGGGCCGTAAATATTCAAATTAATTTAAATTAAAAAATACTTAATTATCCCTGAAGGGAATTGAATTGTTGCAGTAGTTATTAAACCTGTTTCACAGGCTCATTGCTGTGAGCAGGAATGATGTCATATTGCTGTGAAGAAGCCTCTCACTGTAGACTTGAGTTGAGTTACTGTGTTGTGAAGAAGCAGCTCAGGGTTGTTGATGATCTTCTTCATTTTATAGAGTATCCACCTTCACACAATCAGCTCCAGAGAGCGCTCCCCAGAATAGAACCACTCTTTTATGTCAATTTGTTCAGATTTTTTAAGTCACTGGCTCTGACACTGCTCCCCAACAGATGACTACAGATGAGCTTGCACTCTCCACAACAGACTTACAGATGGTACTCAATATATTCCTGCTTAAAGCTTCCTTTAAGAACTAAAGTCTGATCTGTCCTTTCTGATAAACAGCACCAGTATTGTGTGTCTGTTGCCCAGGTGAACACTGAGGTATTTATACTCCGCTTCTTCTCCTATGATGGAAAAGCTATTCATCTTAATCCTGCCCCTCCTAAAATCCACAGTCATCTCCTTTATCTTGTTCACATTCAAGATGAGACGAATGCTCTCACACCACGCCATAATACAGTCCACCAGTTCTCTGTCCTCAGTGTCCGGTCCGTCACTGATTGACCCACAACTGCAGAGGGATCAGGCATTGTGACACCGTGGCTGACCTGAAACTCCAGCTTCCTACCCCCTGCAGGGGGCGACACCTTGGAACTAGCTTCAACAAAGACTTGAACCACGGGAATGCCATATGATGAAGTTCCTGACTGACTGATATGTTAATACCAACTCATTTGGCCACAGACTTGAACCACGAGAACACTCGATGGGGTAGTTTCCAACTGAGTGATATTCATGCCGAATGCCCGAGGACGGCATTTGACCACAGATCACATCTGACTGTAAATTGTTTTTGTCTCTCACTTGGCTCGTTTATTCCTGCCTTTTGTACTTTGAACTTACTGTATAAAAAGTCATGATTCCAACCACTCTGGGTCAGCACACCAACCCAGACACGCGCTGCTTAGGTCTGCTCACCGCCGGCTTACTGAATAAAACTCACTACACCACAGCGGACTTCTGAACTGGTTTTGATAATATTCTTCAACAAGAGTAATGTGAGTATTTCTGCAGATGACAGGACTCTGACTTGTCCTGGAAGTCTGAGGTGTACAGTGTAAAGAGGAGTGGTGAGAGTACAGTTCCCTGTGGTGCTCCGGTGCTGCTGGCCACATGACACACAACCAGGTAGTCAGGGGTTTGTCACGTAGTCAGTAATCCAGGTGATTGCGGAAGCGTCCACCTGTGTCTTCTGGAGGTCCTTATGCAGTAATGCAGGCTGGATGGTGTTAAATAGACTGGAGAAATCAAAGAACATGATCCTGAAGTGCATGAAGTGCTGCTGCTTCATCCAGATGAGTGTGGGTTGGTTGAAGCAGGTGTATGATGGCATCTTCAACTCCAACCAAACAACGATAAACCAGTGAATGGTTCTCCAGGACTCTCCAGGACTCCTGGTTTAAGGCCTACAGGTCCATAGTCATTAGGAGAAGATGGACAACATCTTTTGGTGTATTGGAACAAAGCAAGAAGACCATCACAGGACTGGAACCTTCTCCTAGCTCAGGCTGGGGTTGTAGAGGCTCTGCATAATCCCACTCTTACCCCTTTTACACCAAGCTGGTTCCAGGGCTGGTGCTAGTGCTGGTGCTAGAGCCGGTTCGCGGTTGGTTCTAAGTAAGAACCGTTTGCTTTTACACAGAACTGGTGCTGGCCAGAGAGCTACGTCATCACGTCACCACTCCCCCTCGTTTTCATCCCCACCCTGATCAGTAAGCTGAGAGCCAAAAGCTGTTTTAATTTCAGCTGTAGCGCTGTTAATATGGCACTTTATTAAGTTTTAATATTTTTTCAGGTAAAGTAACCTTTAAGATCCCCAACCTGGGCTCAATTTATCCAAATAACGCCTGTTAAGAAATTTGCTCTGAAAATTTCGGAATTTCTGCCTGACTGCCGGCTCCGGAGCTGATTTATGGTTCCGCGTTAAATCGACGCAGCCTACGGCGTAGGGTACGGCGTACGGCGCCCGTCGCCGCGTAACCTACGCCGTAGGCTCTGCGCAGCCCCGGGGCACAGCAGCTCCTCTACTTTCCTCTCCTCTCCTCAGGAGCTCCTCCGTAACATACGCCGTCGTAGGCTCTGCGTTGGTGTAACGCGGACCAGAACTGCGGGCTGGGAGGCGTCATCGCGGGCCGGGAATTTTAATTAAATAAATGGATCGATTTTTATTTAATAAAAATTCCCGGCCCGCGGGGACGGGCTGGGAGCGGGCTCGGACCATGCTGCCGCTGCATCGTAGGGCACGGAGCCCGCCAACGTTACTGTTGATGGATTGTACCGTAGACCACTGCTGCTTCTGTATTACATCCATTATTAAATAAATGGATGTAATAATAAAAGAGTCTGCTAACTTAACCGCCGTCTTAAACGCTCCGTTGTTTAAAAACGGCGCTCTTCCGTGTTTACTCTGCTTTGGTTGTTCAGTAACACCGTCCCCAGCCCCGCCCCCAGCCCCCGACGTAAAGCAGTTCTAACGCTGGCCCAGCAGCTCAAAGGGGCTGGTGTAGCACCAGTTTTGAGAGCCAGGAGCCGGCGCTTAGGCTGTGTAAAACCAAAGAACTGGTGCTAAGTCTGGCTCTAGCCCAGAACCAGCCCTGGAACCAGCTTGGTGTAAAAGGGGTATCTCAGGACTGTGGGACTGAATCCATCCAGACCTGGCACACACAACTGCAGAGTAATCTGAGTATTTCTTGCAGAAGACAGGACTCTGACTTGTCCTGGAAGTCTGAGGTGTACAGTGTAAAGTGGAGTGGTGAGAGTACAGTTCCCTGTGGTGCTCCGGTGCTACTGGCCACATGACACACAACCAGGTAGTCAGGGGTTTGTCATGTAGTCAGTAATCCAGGTGATTGCGGAGGCGTCCACCTGTGTCTTCTGTAGGTTCTCACGCAGTAATAAGTTAAGATAGTCCTTTATTGATCCCCAGAGGGGAAATTCAGGTGTTACAGCAGCTCAAAGTCAGGCTGGATGGTGTTAAATAGACTAGAGAAATCAAAGAACATGATCCTCAAAGTACTGCTGCTTCATCCAGATAAGTGTGGGTTGGTTGAAGCAGGTGTATGATGGCATCTTCAAGTCCAACCCACACAACGATAAAAAACTTCTGTGGGTCCTGGTTCTTGCTTGCTTATTCATTTCAACCAACGAAAGGACCTCCAGGACTTTCATGATGTGAGGTTTTAGGCCAACAGGTCTATAGTCATTAGGAGAAGATCGACAACACATTTTGGTGTATTGGAACAAAGAAAAAAGTCCTCAACAGGACTGGAACCTTGAGGGTTGTAGAGGTTCTGCATAATTCCACATAGCGGGTCTGAACAGTCTCAGGACTGTGGGACTGACTCCATCCGGACCTGCAGCCTTTTTCTGGTTCAGTCTCTCCAGTTGCCACCTGACTGCTACAGAAAGACATGAGGCGGGGGGGGGGGGCCCAGAATCTCCTGATATGGTAGGGGACAAGAGCCATAACTGAGGTGCAAGATGAGACAACCTGTCACGGCTTAAAAGACAGAGAACCCAAAAGCACAACACCAAACAGAGTATCAGAGTCCAAGAGGCTTTAGTCAGGTCGAACAGGCAGATCAGGCAGACAAATCCAAAGGGGGCAGGCAAAAATCCAAAAACCGGGAATCAGTCAAAGTAGCAGGCAGGCAGAAACAGACAGACTCAGGAATGCTGGAAAGCTAGGCATGAACACTAGACAATCTGGCAGCCGGCATGTGGAAGTGGGCCGGTATAAAAAGGGGAACTGATGACAATGGAAACCAGGTGTGGAGATGGGCGGGGAAGCACAGGTGAGGGGAATGACTAGATTGTCTGGCTGATGAGGATGGCAGGATCTGGAATAGCAGGAGAGTGAGTGATCATGTAAAAAACATATCCCCAACTGAGAAACCATGAAACAACTGATGTGTGACAGGGAAGATCGAGGGAGGATGTTTGGCTGGAGGAGGGAGGAGAACTGAACATATTTTCTTTTTAATACCTTCATTTGCCCCACAATGGAAAAATTGCTGTCTCTGCTTTTAACCCATCTCTCTAGTTAGAAAAGGAGCAGTGGGCTGCCATTTTTTTTCAGCGCCCGGGGAGCAGTTAGGGTTACAGGTCTTGCTCAGGGGCAGAGTGGTTCACTTTGGTTGCAATCCGGACTTGAAGACTTGAGTTGAGTTCAGTGACTCTGCCCAGACTTTGATGTGTCTGCTCCTCCTCCTGCGTGAAGCCTGTGATCTTCATCCCCGACCACACATCTCTTGTGTTGTTCTGCTGTAGCTTGTTCTCCAGCTTTTCTCCTGTAAACCTTGTTGTCTCTGATCTTCACTTTCAATTATTCTCCGTCTCCCGTCCTGAAGGCTCGTTTTCTGTCTTGTTGAGGAGCATTTTCAGGTCACTGGTGATTCAGGGTGTATTACTAGGGAAGCACTTCACTGTTCTGGTGGGGATCAGTTATTATAGTTAACGAAAACTGAGATTAACATTGAGAGTAAGAATAAGAAAAATAATCCTGTTAACTTAAATAAAAATAAAAACTAAAGATTTTTATAACACTGAAATGAAATAGAAGTGCAGATACATTTTGTTTTCATTGTGTGTCTGTTTTTTAAATGTTTGTGGCTTCATTTTTCAAATTTTTTATATTCTTTTATTCCTATTCTCAAAATAAAAAATAAAGGATTTTTGTACTGAATGGCATTGTTGATAGGATTCTTTCATCCTAGATGTTTATGTCAATATCTATAAGTCAGGGCCTCTAAAACTTATACTAAAACAAAACTATTCATTTTTTTCAAAACGGAACCTAAACTAAAACTACTGATGCACTTGTTAAACTAAACAGGTCATGCAGAGGAGCTGCATGCATCTCTGAATTTTGCGTAAAACAAATCCAAAGTTTTGTTTTCTCAGGTGGACAAACTGTTGAAATGTTGGAAACAGGGTTGAAATCACCAGTGATGGCTAGAAGCACGCCGGGTTGTTGTTTCTGCATCTTAGCAACAGTAGGACTAATGATGTCATACGCAGCATCCTGTCCTAGGGGTGGCATGTAAACTATGTTGAAGAATATTATCAAAACCAGTTCAGAAGTCCGCTGTGGTGTAGTGA
Organism: Cololabis saira; assembly: GCF_033807715.1. Taxonomy (NCBI): domain Eukaryota; kingdom Metazoa; phylum Chordata; class Actinopteri; order Beloniformes; family Belonidae; genus Cololabis; species Cololabis saira. The sequence goes on from NC_084599.1 coordinate 41,486,967, forward strand.
GTTTTATTCAGTAAGCCGGCGGTGAGCAGACCGACACAGATCAGGTCTGAGTTGGTATGCCGACCAAGAATGGTTGAAATCATGACTCTTTATACAGTAAGTTCAAAGCACAAAAGGCAATAATCAACAAGCCAAAGGTGAAAGACAAAAAGCAATTAAAGGGTATTTACAGTCAGATGTGATCTGTGGCCAAATGCCATTCTCGGGCATTCGGCATGAATATCACTCAGTTGGAAACTACCCCATAGAGTGTTCTCGTGACTCAAGTCTGTGGCCAAATGAGTTGGTATTAACATATCAGTCAGTCAGGAACTTCGTCATATGGCATTCCCGTGGTTCAAGTGTTTGTTGAATGTAGTTCCAAGGTGTGGCCTCTGCAGGAGGTAGGAAGCTGGCGTTTCAGGTCAACCACGGTGTCACAATGCCTCATCAACTACCACTACAATAACGCAGAAATCTCAGTTAATGATAAGGTCGGAAACTCTTTTTCTCAGCTAAAAGTTCAATATATGGGCTGCAGAAAGACCCGCTCTTGCTTTTTCTGCTCTCCTTCAAGTCTCTTAACTGCCCATATCACCCAAAAGCCGAGCAGAATTCTGCGATGTGCTCCTGCAGCTGTGTCTCGATGAAATACGATACTGCAATTCCGAAACTTGAAATGCTAAATAATGTTTATTTCTGCTCTAAAGTTTGACATGTTAACATGGGAGTCAATGTGATATTGACTTGCTTTTACAGCGAGCCGCCAGCAACCAGTCGAGGAAGTGCAACAAATCTGAGTTCCGAATGTTAGATGATCTGCACTTGATGCCATTTAGATGCCAGAGAGATGACTAAAGACCTTCAGACTGAGATGATATATAGTATGTTGTACCTTAACAGCTTCTCAGTAGCAGTGAACGCGAGCCGTTTATCTATTTGGCCATCGTAACTGCTGACAAAACCCACCCCAAAAAAACAGTTTAACATTCCAGAAAAAAATGCTGCCTTTTCAATCAAAAAAAGCCTGAAGTAAAATGTTTTGGCTTCTCTGGAGTTGCCAGCCAGGCTAATTTTCCTTCCAATTAATCACAAGACAAGCTTTGTGATTTTGAGTTACACTAATCTACACATGTCAACACACCGGCAAACTGATCCAGCTCTTATTCAGACACAACTTTGCAGTTGTTTTGATGCAAATGGAGAGAGAGAGCTGTCATGTGTATAAAGGAGGTGGAGAGGTGACTGGAAGAAATAAAAACAATGACTTGATCCCACGGTCACAACTCACCTATATATCTTGTATCTGGTGGAGAAGCCTTGCCGGTTCTTCTCCACGAAGTCGATGTACTCCGGGGAGTGGTGGAAGGGCCCCTTATCCGACAGGAGCCAGTCCAGGGGTCCCCCAGGTCTGTCATTAGGGAGGCTGGCTGCCGCCGCTGCTGTTGCTGCTGCACCGGACCGTAAACACACCCAGCAGTGAAGGCTGAGGCTGACGACGCCCCATAGAGCCATCAGAGATGGAGGGAGGAGGGAGGGGGAGGAGGGCAATGGTGGAGATGGTGGCGGGGAGTCAGGTGGGCAGCCGGTTGTTCAGCAGGCAAACGCACTCCTCATTAGCTCGCTCCTCCACTGGGATGACCGGAGGCCGTGCATCACCTCAATGCCCCCCCAATGCCTAAAAAAACACCATAAACACACAGTTAACAATTGTACTGTCTTTTGGTCAAAATGACCTAATTCTCTGTTCCTTCTTTCCTCCTGCTCTCTCCTTCCTTCTCCCTTACCCTTTTCTCTCTTCCTTCCTTCTTTTTTCCTCCCTTCTTTCCTTCCTTCCTTCTTTTTTCCTCCCTTCCTTCTTTACTCCCTTCCTTCCTTCTTTCCTCCCTTCTTTCCTTCCTTCCTTCCTTCCTTCCTTCTTTTTTCCTCCCTTCCTTCTTTACTCCCTTCCTTCCTTCTTTCCTTCCTTCCTTCCTTCCTTCCTTCTTTTTTCCTCCCTTCCTTCTTTACTCCCTTCCTTCCTTCTTTCCTCCCTTCTTTCCTTCCTTCCTTCCTTCCTTCCTTCCTTCCTTCCTTCCTTCCTTCCTTCCTTCCTTCCTTCCTTCCTTCCTTCCTTCCTTCCTTCCTTCTTTCCTCCCTTCTTTCCTTCCTTCCTTCCTTCCTTCCTTCCTTCCTTCCTTCCTTCCTTCCTTCCTTCCTTCCTTCCTTCCTTCTTTTTTCCTCCCTTCCTTCTTTACTCCCTTCCTTCCTTCTTTCCTCCCTTCTTTCCTTCCTTCCTTCCTTCCTTCCTTCTTTTTTCCTCCCTTCCTTCTTTACTCCCTTCCTTCCTTCTTTCCTCCCTTCTTTCCTTCCTTCCTTCCTTCCTTCCTTCTTTTTTCCTCCCTTCCTTCTTTACTCCCTTCCTTCCTTCTTTCCTCCCTTCTTTCCTTCCTTCCTTCCTTCCTTCCTCCCTTCTTTCCTTCCTTCCTTCTTTTCTCCCTTCCTTCCTTCTTTTCTTCCTTACTTCATTCTTTCCTCCCTTATTTCCTTCCTTCTGTCTGGTCTCCCTTCCTTCTTTCCTTCGTTCCTTCTTTTTTCCCTTCCTTCCTTCGTTCCTCCCTTATTTCCTTCCTTCCTCTGTTCTCCCTTCCTTCTTTCCTGCCTTCCTTCCTTCTTTTCTCCCTTCCTTCCTTCTTTTCTTTCTTTCTTCCTTCCTTCCTTCTTTTCTTTCGTCCTTCCATCCTTCTTTCCTCCCTTCTGTCCTTCCTTCCTTCTTTTCTCCCTCCTTTCCTTCTTTACTCCCTTCTTTCCTTCCTTCCTTCCTTCTTTTCTCCCTTCCTTCCTTCTTTCCTCCCTTCCTTCCTTCTTTCCTCCCTTCCTTATTCCCTTCCTTCCTTTCTTCCTTCTTTTCTTTCTTCCTTCCTTCTGTTCTTTCTTCCTTCCTTCCTTTTTTCCTCCCTTATTTCCTTCCTTCCGTCTGTTCTCCCTTCCTTCCTTCCTTCCTTCCTTCCTTCCTTCCTTCCTTCCTTCCTTCCTTCCTTCCTTCCTTCCTTCCTTCCTTCCTTCCTTCCTTCCTTCCTTCCTTCCTTCCATCCTTCTTTCTTTCTTTTCATTCTTCCTTCCTTCATTCTTTCCTCCCTTCTTCCCTTCCTCCTTCCTTGACCCGAAGACAGCACAAGGGTTAAGGAACAAAAACAAACACTCACTTTCACCATAGGAGAAAAAATGGCATCGAGTTTAAGGACACAAAGGGAAACTAGATCAACAGGATGAAGCTGCTTGACATTTTCAGTTGTTCAAATGAGTTTCATTACACAGATGTGACATCAAGTGATTGAGTAATTTAGTGCCGAAAAATGGAGAACATTGACCAATTTCAGCTTTTTAGGTTGTGCTGCATCAACACAAGCTGAATGCAATCTCGCCCCACTTTGGCACTTTGACAGTAGCCTTCGGCGTCACAACCGAACGCTTTAGCTTCCCAACTGAACATAATTTTTCAATGTCCAGGCTTGTGAGCTATATTACCAGCTTCCAGGGTGAGAAAATAAAAATAAAATTTAATTTCACACTATGAGGTGGGAGGGGATGTGGAAGAATAGAAACAACAAGGATACTTAAGTTTAAAGCCCCTTAACATATACTTTTGTTTTACTATTGTGGTTTTAAATGCACCATTTCACAAAACGCCTCGTTCTCGATTTGCATGAAAATTCTCCCAAATTTTCTCGGTAACCATGGTGATGTATTCAGCTAGTTAGTTCCCCACTAGAAAATCCGTTGGCTCTGGAGTGATGGCATCCTTTTCATCTTCAACCACCTCTGGAGAGAGTGCTATTCACCAAACCATATTTCTCGCCAAAGACAATAATTATTTATGAATAAATGAGACAAATATGGTCGGAAACTCTTTTTCACAGCTAAAAGTTCAATATCTGGGCTGCAGAAAGACCCGCTCTTGCTATTTCTGCTCTCCTTCAAGTCTCTTAACTGCCCATATCACCCAAAAGCCGAGCAGAATTCTGCGATGTGCTCCTGCAGCTGTGTCTTGATGAAATACGATACTGCAATTCCGAAACTTGAAATGCTAAATAATGTTTATTTCTGCTCTAAAGTTTGACATGTTAACATGCGATGTGCTCCTGCAGCTTCAACTACCTCTGGAGAAAGTGCTATTCACCAAACCATATTTCTCGCCAAAAGACAATCATTATTTATGAATAAATTAGACAAAAAGACAAATAATGTATTTAAATTGTTTCCCTAATCATTTTTTTTTTTATTTTTCCTATTTCACAACTAAATCAGAGAAAAACAATGAGTGAAAGAAAATGAAAAGTGAATTATAGCATTTGTTCCTGTTCTAAAATTGAAGAAAAAAACCATAAAATGAAAAAAACACATATCCGAGTCCTTTTTAAAAATCACTGTACTGTGCTCCCTCCTACAAAAAGAAATATTTTGTTCACCTTTGTTGTGATTCTTGGCATTTATCACTTGCAGAGGGTTGATTTTCATTCAGAAGCCAATCAATACAAAAGGAAAACTTTCCAGCCATAATGTTTCACATTTAAGCTCCAACTTCAGCATTGATTTAAAGACTCTGGTGGTTTACAAGAATGAAAAGTCTCCAAACAGGTGGACGCTATGATTCCAACTGTGAAAGCATCCATTTAATATATCAGAAAATAGCTGTGTTTGCCATACACCCATCCATGTATCAACTTCCAGTCATTTGCTGGCCTCCGACATGTCCTGGGTTTGCTTCCGGGAAGCATCCTCACCAGATACCCAAACCATCTCTGTTAAGAAGTTGCTTTTCTACTCTGAATTCCTCTATAATGAATTATCACCATCTCTAAGGGTGAATCCAGCCTGAATCCAGATGTGAGTGTTACGGTTTCGAACCCGCCACCTCCACATTCTACACACTCTCCATTGTGCCATCGCCCTTCTGTCACTTAGGCCGTGTTTACACGTAGCAAAAACTGAGGTGTTTTCATAGGTTTTGGCCGTTTGTTTACACGAAAACGAAGCTCAAAGTCACCAAAAACGATCATTCCTGAAAACTCCGGCCAAAGTGGAGATTTGCAAAAACTCTGTCTTCACGTTTGCTTCAGAACGTCACATTATGCAACAGAAATGTCACCAGCGTCATGTATGCAACCTGTGTTTACAATTTGTTTGGCCACTGTAGTTACTCATGTCATTTGTTGATGTTTTTTTCCAGGATTCCGATTGGCTAGCATGACTTTATGCTTCTCGTTACACTGCCCCCTGTAGGTTTGGCTGCTCATAGCACTTTCTGGACAATTAAAACGCCTAGCAGGGCATTTATCCGTTCCTGTCTCCTGAGTGTTGCATTGGAGTTCAGAACACAACCCAGCCGTAACAGTGAGGGTAGGAACGTTCACCAGTAAACCGAGGGCCTCACCTTCTGGCTTAACTCTCCCTTCACCACAACAGACCAGTACAGAGTCGGCACGCTTCCTTTGCTCGTGAAAAATCCTTCACTTGAACCAACAACTCAAACCATTCTGTCCTGGATTTTGGCCTGCTGATCCTCGTCCCTGCCACTCCACACTGCAAATCTAGTGAGAGCTGATGTTCACAGCTCAATGACACCAACGTGAACTTCCGACTCTGACCTCTGTGAGGTTAATCAACCTTTGAACTTGTTTTGTCCTCCTGAAACTGTCACATGCTCTGTTAACAGAAGTCACAGCAGCCACTTCCTGGTCTACTCAGGGGTTTGGACTATTCTGGTGACATCTGTCTACTGTGTGTCAGTATTCAATCACACGTTATCACTTCCACCGATTGTCTACTGTTCACTGTCTACTGTCCTTATATGGTCATTTCCTGTCAAGTTTCTTAATAAAAGCATCATGCAGAGGGGAAGCATTTAGTAAGCATTTGCTGTCAGGGGCTCTGCCCATGTCATTGTGCTCTCCCCCTTCTGCAGAAGTGTGTTAAAAGACCATTCCAAGCCAGTCTCTGTGTCTTTCCTCGTTATGAATTTATGTAATGTTGATTTAGACCTAACATTTTCTGGTGCCGAAACCCGGGACCCCAACATATGTGGCATCGGGGCGACGTGGGATCAAGCGACCGCCTAAAATTGTCAGGGACAAAGGCCATGGTCCTGCGCCGATCCGAAGCCCGGTGACGGGTTCCCCGAGCCAGGAGGGGCACTTGAGACTAGGTAAGAAAAATGCTCCTCTCGATAAATCGGCAGCACGGTGGCTTAGTGGTTAGCACTGTTGCCTCACTTCAAGAAGGTTCCCGGTTCGACTCCCAGGCCCAGCAGGACCTTTCTGTGTGGAGTTTGCATGTTCTCCCCGTGCTTGCGTGGGTTTCCTCCGGGTACTCCGGTTTCCTCCCACAGTCCAAAAACATGCATGCTAGGTAAATTGATCATTCTAAATTGCCCGTAGGTGTGAGTGTGAGTGTGTCTGGTTGTTTGTGGGGACTGCAGGTGGAGACTAGCATTTCTGCTAAACCCGGTGTATTTACACTACTGAATGTAGTGTTTATGAATATGCATTGTCCTGTCTAAATAAACTTTGAAACTACCATAAATACCTGAGGTATTACATGCGTTACTTTATTAGATGCTAGCCTGGGGTTAGCCTGCGGTCTGGGACCCACTAGAAGTCAGGGACTTCACCAACGCCCACGGGTCTGGGGCCCAACGAGAGGAGGTTTCTATTGGAATGGGTTTTTCGTCTATGTCTGTCTTGTCTACTGTTTTGTCTAATGTTCATGACTGAAACTGTCTATTGACAATGTTGGGGTTTCCAAATTGTGGAGCAAAGTTTCAATTGTTCACTAAATTGATCAGCGCTAAAACCAAACTGTCAAAACGGGAACTTATGAGCTGAAAGAAACTTAAGAAATCTAAAATAACTGGCTAAAATAGCAGACGCGTGGTTAAGCTGAGACTTATTGCGATCCTAAAATAATTTCCAAAGACGCTTAGTCGACGGGAGACGTCCCTAAAACTAGGTGAAAAAAAGATGGTGACAAAGTCTTGTGCGAAATAATATACTTAAAAAGAAAAATGACTAATTTAAGGCTAAAAGCAAAACTGATTAAATGTTTAAAATGGGACAAGGTTCCAGCAAGAGGAAAACAGAGAAATTAGTTTTGATGGGAAATTGGAAAGTGGCGAAAAGAGGCTGCTGCAGAGCTGCAGCAGGGCCAAAGGTCATGGTGTGGTGGGTGTGTGTGAAACAGCTGCAGAGTGTGTGTGTAAGAGTGCTCCATGTTGCCTGTCTAGCTGCATGGATGAGGCTTGGTGGATCCTGATTGGAGGTGTCCTCTCATTTTGGAGACTAGATGTCAGTGAGTTGAGTGTTAAATTTTCTATGGGGAAGTTTTGTTGAATTAATACAAATAACTGGCTTCTTTAGATGGTGTGATCTGTGTCTGACGAGGGAGACTGTTTGTCTGCTGGACAACACAAGAGCTTCAGAGGATGTTTTGGCTAGTGTTTCAAGTGAGAAGCTCCCCTCTTGAAAAGACATAGAAATCCAAGCCAGTCTCTGTGTGTTTCCTCGTTATGAATTCATGTAATGTTGATTTAGACCTAACACCTCTTTCACCAAACATTTTAAATCATGGTTATTGGAGGAACAACACTGTTATCACAACCAGGCTTAAACTTGTGTAGTTTGTCTTAATCTTAATTATCTATTTTAATCCGTTCGTACAGGGCAATGTGCAATGCAACACGCACTTTGTATGCCACACATCTTAGATACTCTCAGTACCATAATATTACCATCGCTGGTATTTCATTATTGTAATGTGCATTTTTTGCTCAAGTCACTTTAGATACAATCCATACTGCTTTTAAATGCTGCTAAATCTATTTTGCTACTATGTATGTTTTATGTTTGTTCCCTTGTTCTATTGTATTGTTTGACTGAATTGTTTTTATGTTTTCTGTGGGGACTGCGGGTGGAAACTAGTATTTCTGCTAAAATCCGGTGTATTTACACTGCTTAATGTAGTGTTCATTAACATGGATTGTAGAGATGGGCGGTATGGACTAAAAAATGTATCACGATAATTTCTGGCATTTATCCCGATAATGATATAAATGACAATAAAAAAATACCAATTCAACTCCATCTTTTTAACTATAAATCTTTCTTTCTTTCTTTCTTTCTTTCTTTTTGGCTCATTTCTTTCTTTCTTTCTTTCTTTCTTTTTGGCTCATTTCTTTCTTTCTTTCTTTCTTTTTGGCTCATTTCTTTCTTTCTTTCTTTCTTTCTTTCTTTCTTTCTTTCTTTCTTTCTGGCTCATTTCTTTCTTGTCTTTCTTTCTTTCTTTCTGGCTCATTTCTTTCTTTTCTTTCTTTCTTTCTTTCTGGCTCATTTCTTTCTTTTCTTTCTTTCTTTCTTTCTTTCTTTCTTTCTTTCTTTCTTTCTTTCTGGCTCATTTCTTTCTTTTCTTTCTTTCTTTCTTTCTGGCTCATTTCTTTCTTTTCTTTCTTTCTTTCTTTCTGGCTCATTTCTTTCTTTTTTTCTTTTTTTCTTTCTTTCTTTCTTTCTTTCTTTCTTTTTGGCTCATTTCTTTCTTTCTTTCTTTCTTTCTTTTTGGCTCATTTCTTTCTTTCTTTTTTTTTTCTTTTTGGCTCATTTCTTTCTTTCTTTCTTTCTTTTTGGCTCATTTCTTTCTTTCTTTCTTTCTTTTTGGCTCATTTCTTTCTTTCTTTCTTTCTTTTTGGCTCATTTCTTTCTTTCTTTCTTTCTTTTTGGCTCATTTCTTTCTTTCTTTCTTTCTTTTTGGCTCCTTTCTTTCTTTCTTTCTTTCTTTCTTTCTTTCTTTCCTTCTTTCCTTCCTTCCTTCCTTCCTTCCTTCCTTCCTTCCTTCCTTCCTTCCTTCCTTCCTTCCTTCCTTCCTTCCTTCCTTCCTTCCTTCCTTCCTTGTTGTGCGTGGATTTAACACAGAACCATAAATCAGCTTTACACAAAAACGTCATCAACAGGAATTTATCGTTTTACCGTGAGATACAAATTCTTACCGTGGGGAATTTTTTTGATGGTTTATCGTGAACGGTAAAATATCGCCCATTCCTAATGGATTGTCCCATCTAAATAAACTTGAAACTGATTTGATTTGAAGACCAAATGAGCTTTAAAAAGCAGAGATCTCCTGTACCCCTTCGCTGTGCCTATAAATTCTATTCATAAAAGAATGTAATCAGTGCATTGTTGCTCATCCAGGTTGAGAGTACCACCTGAATCAACGAGGCAACATAAATGTTTCTGTGTGGTTAAATGTTAAACTAATTAGACTCCACATTGAGACGGTTGTCTAGAACCTTTACTGTCTGCTTATAGCTCCATTTTGAGTGCTGTCAATCAACCCCCCTGCAGGGACATCCTTTAGTTGTGTGAATGTTGGGTTGTAGGTTGGCTCGAGTCCCATTACAGCGTTCTGATGATTGTCTGTCATGTTAACTGAGCCGTGTGACTGACCACACGAGGGTGTGGAGGGGGCTTGAAAAATCACTTCACTCACTTCTTCCTACGCACAGCATGGTCCACGGATAAAAAACACTTTTTAAATGTCATATCAAGCACTGCTACATGTTCATCTCCGGACAGAGAGAGACATGAGGGTTAATTATGGAAAGTTAAGCATGTAGGAAACGTCTAATTTAGTAGTTTTAATGAGATGAGCTGGCAATCTGGGAATTGATTTCAGTGTGACATTGTTCCCCAGACTCGGCCTGTCAATGTGTGTTCGCATGCACATTTGTGCATAAACTATCTTTATTTTGTGTGTGCAATTAATTAAAAAGATACCTGGTTCCAATGGATGCAGATGCCATTTATGTTGCGAACACTTCATCTATGTGACATCTAGTGTTTTAGAAAACAAAGCAAGGCACAAATGAAATATATCATAGCAGATTTTGAGTAAAGTCTGTAAATCTTGTGGGCTGGTACGAATAACGTTTCAATACTTAACCTGGAAGGAAAAATCTACAGCACGGCCCACGGTGAAAGATTCAAAAGTCATAGATCAGTTTTTGCCAGGTCGTAGGTCTCCTTTGGAAAAGAGATATCATTCTTTTTAAAAAAGTGCTTGATTAATCAAACTCTAAAAAAAAATGCTCATATTTTCAGTTTATTACTGTTCATAACAATTTTATGCCATCAGTTCACCTTCTGACTGGAAAATCACTATCCCACATAAAAATCCACAGAGCATGTCAGTCTTTATTTTCAGGGTTCCTGAAGAAAAACACTGAAGTGATCGGCCGGCATTAGATGATCAGGTTTGTTAGAGCTGCATTTCTCAACCTTTTTTCAGTCATGGCCTTTCAAAAGTGAATAAAATCTCACGACACCCCAGAGTAAAATATAATTAAAAACCACACTGCATTGCTGCATTGCTCTGACTGTAAATGCATATTTGTCAAAAAATCAAAATCCGTGTTTGAAACTATATTAAAGTTTTATACTTAAGAGAGCGCTGTCGGATTTTGATTTTTTTGACAAGTTTTTTGGACTGGCACCCGGTGACACACTTTTACTCGTGTTGAGTGAGCACGCCAAGTCTGCTGATTACTGTAAATGCATATTTCCCATTTATTTTGTATCAATAACTTGAACACGATAACTGCACCAGAGTAGGCCTAAGCAGGAATGCTTTTTTTCGCATGGTGGTGATCCGTACAACGGGGTATGAGAAGTCATCGTTCACTGTTGTGCTTGGTTGCCATGCTGATGGACAGAAACTATGGTGATTTCTAAAAGAAAGACTGCCTAAAGAGACTTTTCCAGCCGGAGTTATTATAAAGGCAAATGAAAAGGGCTGGATGGATGAAGGGATGATGATGAGTGGCTGAGGCAGGTGTATGTAAGGCGACCTGGTGGTTTTTTCCACACTTCACCATCGCTGTTGATCTGTGACTCTATGCGCGCCCATCTCACAGACAATGTAAAAAAAGAAATGAAAAATATGAACGCTGCGCTTGCTGTTATTCCGGGAGGTCTGACGAAGGAACTCCAACCGCTGGACTTCTTGTGAACCGGCCGTTCAAAGGGAAGCCTGATTTATGGTTCCGCGTTAAATCGACGCAGAGCCTGTGCTGTGGGGTACGGCGTAGCTGCGCGTCGCCCCGTAATCTACGGCGTAGGCTCTGCGTTGGTGTAACGCGGAACCATAAATCAGCCTTAAGGCTGCGAGCGGCGTGTAAGCGATGGATGACTGAGGGAGAACACAGTTTCACCAAGAGTGGAAGGCAGCGCCGGGCAAGTTATGCCACAGTTTGCAGATAGATCGTTGATTGATGGTTGATGCGTGGGCTAACGTGTCTGCTGGCACTATTTTGCGAGCTTTCGTAAAAGCCGGCATTTCCGAGGCACCGCACGGCACGGAAAGTGAATCTGACAGCGAGGAAATTCGGACCGGCACAGCTGATTTAGCGGAGCTCTTTAATGCAGAAACAGAGGATGAAGACTTCGATGGGTTTGAATAATGTAGAAACTGAAATAAAGTACAATCAAACAAAGTTTTGCTCCCACTCTATTTTTAAACATGCACACTTGTGTGCTTGTGTGTGTGTTCTGCCGCGAGTGTGTGTGTGTGTGTGTAGACGGCGCCTTTTCGGTCGGTGCACCGTGTGTGTGTTTTAAATACAGAAATGACACACAAAACTGAGGGTAAGCCTTTCCAAACGGCGTGCCGAAAATACGGTATTTATATATGAAATGTCAGAATAATTTTTTGACGACACCCCTGAAGCAGTCAGACGACACCCCAGGGTGCCGCGACACCCCGGTTGAGAAAGGCTGTGTTAGAGGACATTTTCCTTGAATGCCGTTCGTTTTATGTACACTGCACATACCGTATGAGGCAGGCGTCCCGAGAAGCTTTCAAGGCTCACTTTCACCTCTCTGCCTGAATTATTCCAACAACTCCATCCTGCACATAGCACTATTTAAAGAGTAAAGAGATGGTCTTCTCTAAAATGCCTTTTGATGTCCACTTGATGTGTCTCTCGCTTAACATCCCACCTCCCTCCCAGTTTCCACTTGTACGCTCTAATTCTATAGAGAAGGTTTTAGTTCTGTTCAGCATCCCGACATCACTATCTCTGCCTAACAAATGGGCATTCATTAGATGACAACCTAGACAGCACAGCTCTAGGGCTTTTTTAATTAAGAAAGCATGAAGTCTTCATTGGGATAGTTGACTTGATAAAGTTTCACAAATAAAATAGGGACTCAGGGCTTTTCTTTCGATCAAGTGTTAAGAGGAATTTAGTCAAAATGTTCGGTCGGCGTTTCAAGGGATTACAATGGACAAGCTTATCCGTCGGATCTGACGAAACCTTTCTGATGAGAAGCAAAGCGTCTTGAAGGACGAAGACGAGAAGTCCAGTTGTAGTTGGTGTCATTCCTGCTATCGACAGAAGTCCCAGTGGACTTTGAAGAAATGGGAGGAATTCTGATGGGGAAGTAGGCGAAGGTCATGGAACACTGTGGATTATAGCACCACGTCACAATGGACGTTGTACCATGAGTTTCTAAATTCTTATGTTATGAAATTTTATGATTTGTTTTATTATAAAATCATGCAAATTATGTTCAGAGCAAAATCAAAAATGCTCCCTGACTCAATGCAGAGGTTCTTTTCAATTCAGGAGACTCGTTATAATCTTAGAGGTGTCTGCAATTTTACTGTACAAAAAGCAAAAAAAAGGTATGAAAAGGAGATGTGTCTCCATTACTGGAGTTAAATTCAGGAATGATGCCAACATACATTTAAAAACATGTCATTCTCTTTTGGTTTTTAAGAAAATAGTTTGTAAAGCTATTTTTGAAGCTTATAAGTGTGATTGACTATCTGTTAATGTTTCTTTGCTTTTCTGTTGCTACAGAGTCTGGATGCAGCGGCTCAGAAGAGCAGTGAAATACGTGCGAGGCGGTGCTGATCCCCGCAATTTGAAGCCTTCTATAATAATTGTAAAAATAATTTCACTTATCACGGGTTCTTTTTGGAACGTAACCCCTGCGAAAAACGAGGGATTGCTGCAATGACAATATCTCCACCTTGCGAAACTCGCCTTCTCTTGGCCGTGACCGTCATGTTTTTGAATAAACACCCACTACGTTTCCTCCGGTCTCCGTGTGTGGGGAAAAAAAGCTTCACTGTAGCCAGAAATAACGGAGTAACGCACCGTTTGGTAACGGTAACTGCGTTACTGAATTTAAAAAGTAATGCGTTAGAGTATTAGTTACCGCAAAACTAACTGCGTTACTGCAACGCGTTACTAAATAATGCGTTAGTCCCAACACTGGTGATCTAAAGGAAGAAGACAACAACACTTGATGTAGAACCTGGAGGAGATGATAGATGTGCTGCTGGGTCTGTGGCTTATGTTCCATATCAAGTTAAAAAATGAGAGTGAGAGAAGATTCAAGCGGCAAGGCCTTTTAATTTTTCTCAGTTTGTCTCTACTGCTGAAAAGTCCGTTGGTAGCCGTGAGCAGCTATGAAGTGACACAGCTCCTGGTGGATCTGGTCGTTCCTTATCGCCCGTCTAGATCCCTTTTTAATTCTCTCCTCAGCACCAGGTTTATGAACATCTGCACCTCAGAGTTGGATCATGAAACAGACTTCTGCTGCTGTTGCTGCTGGAATAAAATGAACAAGAATCTCCGTCAGAGTCTCTTTCTCTGATGTCACATCCTGACTCAGACGTCTGACTCCAACCTCCCGACCAATCGGTGGCCTGTAGAGTTATGACATCACAGCCCACTTAGAACCTCAGCAGAGTAGTTACAGAAAACTACTACTTGGCACATTAGACCCCTAGTGGAAAAGCGCAAAACCGAGGTGAGGCGAGTCGAGTCGGGCTGAGTAGTTACTAGTGTAAAAGCGCCATAAGATCAACCTTGTGTGGCAAAGGTGAAACGACTTTCTCACAAATGCTTCTCACACACACCCACTTCAGAAAAATTGAGCTCTCAATTTAGTTCCACGTGCAACACGAGGTCCTCTGTGGGTATTAATGGGGTGCATCTTTTCGGCAGTATTTCCTTTCATAAAAAAAGTAAAAGGAGCGATACTAGCAAGTAATAAAATGGAGCAAAATCCTACCAATTCCCCCTGTGCTTCTTTTGTTGTTGATCCAGTTAAACACTGTGCGACTGCTTTTTAACAGTTTCTGTTTCCACTCCAGCGGTGTTGAATAGTTTATTCGCACTGAGATGCAGAGACCGCCGTCTTCCCAGTATTTCTGTTATCTTCTGCCATGCTCTCCATTTGAGCTCGAGTGTTTCGTTCTTCTTTTTATATCTCAATCCGTATGAAGCAAAAAGCTGCATTGTGGTCAAAAATCACACTGTGTGTGTTTTTTATGTCAATCTGGCAACACAGTTGTGCACTACCCTCATACAGTTCCAGCTTCAATAAAACATGGCTGTATCGAAATGTAGGACAATGAAACTATGCTGCGCCACAATGATCCAAAATCAAGCTACATTCGGGACTTTAACCTGTCCAAATGTTCATATTTCCAATACAATTTTTGGAAAGAGTTACGGTAAACACATTTCTAGGTGTTATGATTGATGAAGATCTCACTTGGAAAAATCATATTGCACTCATCTCCAACAAGATTGGAAAAAATATTGGAGTTATTTTTTTCATTTTTTTTTTTTTTAACAGCTTGTGCTTTTTATTATTTTACTTCTTTTCTTATTCTTACCTATTTGTCTTGCCGCTTTTAACGTCAATGTAAAGCACTTTGAATTACCTTGTGTTGAATTGTGCTATATAAATAAATTTGCCTTGCCTTGCCTTGCCTAATCAGACGTATAAGGCATCTATTACCAAGAAAAATCTGTATTAATTTATATTATACTATGATTTATCCTTATATTTGATATTGCAATGCCATTTGGGCAAGAACCTTCATGGGCAACCTCAACTGTATCTTAATCCTCCAAAAAAAGTTTCAAAATGATTACATTCTCCATTAGATTTACTAGATCCACCCCATTGTTCCAATGCCTAAGTATTCTCCCTATTTCTGCGGTAAATGTTTTTCAGATTTGTCTTTTTGTCTATCAATCCATCCACAAGCTACTTCCAACCTGTTTTCATTCTTTATTTCAATTCAATTCCCAAATTGCAAACAATCTCCATCCCACCCTTTTCAGGACTACTTTTTCCCAATTTTCAGTTAGGTTCAGAGGTTCCTCTTTATTGGAACATCTTACCACTCAATATTAGAGAATGCTCGAGCACAATTCATTTAAAAAAACAAATCACAACTTTTTTGCTAACCCAGCTTAGCAAAGCTTAACAACTAATTTCTAGAACTTATCTGCACATCCTCATCAGATTCCTGTTTTTCTAGTAATTTAGTTTATTCTCCTTAGTTGTCCTATGTTTTACATATCTCTGTAGATATTGTTTGTTTCATTATAGGAGGAACCACTCAACAAGCCCTTATGGGTTTTTTTGGTTCCTCCTGCCCATCTTTTTTGTTACATTGTATTTCTTTTTTTTTGTTGTTGTTTCCTTTTTTTCAACATACTGTTTGTCTGAATTTTTGGTGGTTGTATATTTTTTTATGTGCAAATAAACTTAACTAAACTAAAACACACATACAGCCACTCAGTCATATACATATACAGACACATACACACACATAGCCACACACACACATAGCCACACAGACATGTACATACACACGCACGTACACACACAAACACACACACACACACACACACACACACAGCCACACAAACAAACACACACACATAATCATATACATACACGCACACACACACATAGACATATACACTGGCTTGTTCACCTGCATGCTTGCTCTCTAGTTTGGGGTTAGTTAGCGGTAGCTTAGCTTAGACCGGGACTGGATCTCGAGATTTGGGTCGATTGCTGCTCATGTTTTGGTCGGCTCAGTGTCGGTTTTGTGTTTTGTTTGTGGTTTTTGTTGCAGATTTCCAGTGCTTGACGTGAGGCCTCCGTGTGTTCTTGCTTCCTGGATTGGCAGTGGGTTTGTTGGTGTATATATATGTATGTGTATGCATATGTATGCGTATATATATATGTATATATATTAATTATAGTAATAATGCACATATATATCCCTTAGGTTTTTACCAGCATGGTATCAACCATTAATATGTGTGCAGACAAGGTTAAAAAAAAACAAAAAAGAAACTATGCTGCGCCAGAATGATCCAAAATCAAGCTACATTCGGGACTTTAACCCCCCCCCCAACCCCCTCCCGAGTATTGCAGGTTAAAAACTGCTTTGCTTTACATTGTGCATGTTGTGTAAATAAAGCGACCTTGCACAGAGGGGAGTGTGTGGCGTGTTAACATCAAAGCAGAGTGCAGAGGTCACATTAAAAGACTCTTTAATCCCATCATCCAACAGGCAGCTATCCAAGAGCTGATGCAGGAGAACGCTGGCCTCTCTGTTCTCTCTGTAGCCTTCCTTTTCCCTTTTACTTCTTTGTCTTTTTTTCCCTCCATTATCAAACAACCCACTCCTCCTCCTCTGCATTCTCAAATACCTCTATAACCCAGTTTTTGACTGACATCCCCCATATTCTATACACATTGCCGTGACAGTCCTCTCCGTAAACATTAACTGCAGTCAGACAGGTCTTTGCAAAAACCTTGTAATCACATTATCACCCGAATAAATACCTCCAGCGAGCTTTTGTTACCGGCTTGTTGCATTGATATCAGATGTGTCTTTTTCACTTAACAATGGCATGATGTCACATATTCAACCTCACACAAACAATGCTTTTTATCAAACAATGTTAAACTGTTTTCGTCTCGGAGGCTCCCCCTTGTAACCCACGCAAACTGGAAACTAGGAATGGGTGATATTTTACCGTTCACGATAAACCGTCACAAAAATTCCCCACGGTAAGAATTTGTCATCTAGCGGTAAAAATGATAAATTCCTGTTGATGATGTTTTTGTGTAAAACTGATTTATGATTCTGTGTTAAATCCACGCACAACGTACGTACGAAGGAAGGAAGGAAGGAAGGAAGGAAGGAAGGAAGGAAGGAAGGAAGGAAGGAAGGAAGGAAGGAAGGAAGGAAGGAAGGAAGGAAGGAAGGAAGGAAGGAAGGAAGGAAGGAAGGAAGGAAGGAAGAAAGGGAGAAAGGGAGAAAAGAAAGAAGGGAGGAAAAAAGGAAGGAAGGAAGGAAGGAAGGAAGGAAGGAAGGAAGGAAGGAAGGAAGAAGGAAGGAAGGAAGGAAGGAAGGAAGGAAGGAAGGAAGGGAGAAAAGAAGGAAGGAAGGAAGGAAGAAAGGGAGAAAAGAAAGAAGGGAGGAAAAAGGAAGGAAGGAAGGAAGGAAGGAAGGAAGGAAGGAAGGAAGGAAGGAAGGAAGGAAGGAAGGAAGGAAGGAAGGGAACAAGGAAAGAAGGAAAGAAGGGAGAAAAAAGGAAGGGAAGAAGGAAGGAGAGAGCAGGAGGGAAGAAGGAAGGAAGGGAACAAAGAAGGAAGGAAGCAAGGAAGGATGGAAGGAAGGAAGGAAGGAAGGAAGGAAGGAAGGAAGGAAGGAAGGAAGGAAGGAAGGAAGGAAGGAAGGGAGAAAACAAGAAAGAAGGAAGGAAGAAAAGAGGAAGGGAAGAAGGAAGGAGAGAGCAGGAGGAAAGAAAGAAAGAAAGAAAAGAAAGAAAGAAAGAAAGAAAGAAAGAAAGAAAGAAAGAAAGAAAGAAAGAAAGAAAGAAAGAAAGAAAGAAAGAAAGAAAGAAAGAAAGAAAGAAAGAAAGAAAGATAAATTCCCGTTGATACGTGTTTGTGTAACAAACATGGAGGATTTGAGTCATTCCAGTTTTGCAGTACAGGTGTAACTCATTTAACTGGTTTTTATTAATTCAGTTTGGGGGCTCCAAAGACTGAATGTGGTGATAGATTTATAGTTAAAAAGGTGGAGTTG